>NW_016107328.1:3807110-3812802 GCF_001604975.1 Cebus imitator
ACACACACACACACACACCATATAGATATATATACACACACACACACACCATATAGATATATATGTACACACACACTCACACACACACCATATAGATATTGTATTAAGGTTCTCCAGAGAAAGAGAACCAATAGGATGTATAATATAGATATACATATATTACATGTAATATACATAATATATAAGATACATAAAATATATATTTATAATTCATCACATTATAACCAATAGTACATATAATATGTGATTATGTATAACATTAAGACATGTGATTATATATACGTGATATATGTAATATATATGTTTATAATATATCATATATCCTATTGTTTCTGCATCTCAGGACAGCCCTGTCTAATATAGCAGATATGATAATTGCCATTTTATACATTTAATAGATAAATAACTTTAGACAGGTTGAATAACTTTCCCAAGGCTTTCCCAAGAGGGTAGGTGTGAGATCTAGATTTCAAAGGCAAGTCTATCTGACCCACAGCCCTTGCTTCCCCCACTACCGATTGCTGCTGAGAAGGTTACATGAGAGGGACCTGGTGTCTTGGTGATCAAAGGCTGTGTGAGTCACTGTCATCAGAAATGCTAACTTGGGAGAAAGTTTTCCATAAGGTGAAAGATTAAATGAAAAGAGTCAACTTTCAGAGACAATGATGACCTTCACCGTTTTTCTCAGGGTTCTCAAATCTAGTGTCTTGGAGAATTGGCATAAATGAGATGCAATATAAACAGAATTGTCTAATACTGCCTGCTCCACTTTAGAGCCTCTGTTCGGAGAGGCTGATGTAGCTACAGAACTCATAAGAAGAGCTGCCATGTTGCTGGAGCATCTACTCTGTGCCAGGTGATTTATCTTCTTTGTCTGTAATCATTGCCACCATCCTGCTGAGGACCACTCTTGGCTTTGGTCAGCTTCCAGAGTATGTAAACCCGCACCAAGTCTGATGGGGCCAGCCAGCCTTCCTTCATCTTGTAACCACGGCGTATGGCCTCCAAGCTTGCCCGGCGCATTCTGTCTTAATTGTCTCAGACTGGGAGGTGTCATGTCCCGTTCCTTATAGGATCAGTCATATGACACCACTTATGCAAGGTGGTGGAGAAAGCAGAGAAGTGCATGGATCTTTGATGAGCTTTAGCAGCTCTGCCACCCACTCTCATTTAAAAGTGAGGAAGGCAGACTTCAAGGAGGATGTATTGCTCACCCTGAGTCATACACCACAGGTTTCTAAGACGCCTTGCCATTCACCTCCACCCCCTCCCCGTACCCCCACCACAGTGCTTCTTCAAGCAGGTATCTACTGTAGTTACTTCAAAACAACTCTGATGCAAAACGGTCTGCCTGTGGTGCAAGCACCACCCCCAAAAGGAATCCCACTACTGCAAACACAATGCAGCAGACACAGACACCTGCCAACTTGGCATACTTTGCATCAATGCCGCATTTCCCTACCAGGCTTTGATGAAGTTCTGATCATGTATTTCAAAAAAATCTATCCTACTGTGCAGGCTGTATCCCCTCCGTCTGTCCCATGCTGGGTAAAATCTGCTACAGCTGCAAGCTACACCTGCTAGAGAGCCAGACAGTGTACCTTAGGAGTGGAGGGCAATTTTGCAGGTCGGTACTAAAAACTGGAAAATATTTTGCAAAAATTTTCGTATTCTTTTGTAGCCTTAAATGAAATATTTTTGAAAAGAAAATAAAGTGCAAAGGGTAAAACAAAGGCTGCTGAATCTGGACGTGCATTTTCAATACAAAATGAAATTTTACATTTGCATCGTAGAGAAAGAAGGTAGTCCCTCCTCCAGCCCAATCCAAATTGAAACAGCATACCTTTGTGTGGGTGAAGCTCATCTTCAGGCTGCAAGTGATCTACTGTGGGGGAGACAGCTGAAATTCACTGCCAGCAGTTCCATTTTATTCTCATTTTCTTTTCTTTTTTTCAGTAAAAGAAAAAGTCAAGACACACATTCTAGAGCCTTCTACCTTCCTAATCTTCCTCGTTTCTTCTCTTGCTGTGTCCTTTGGAGAGTAGCATTGCAGTACAGCATGATACTCCAGCTCTGAAGTCAGAGGAGGCCTGGAGCTAGACTGTGACCCAGATACTTAACTGCTGTCACTTTGGACAGGCTATTTCCGCTTTCTAAGCTTTAATTTCCCAGTCTTTAAAATGACATAAAAATATTACCCAATTCCTATAACTTTTATGAGACTAAACAAGTTCATGCAGGCAAAATGCTTAGCACTTAAAACAGCGCTAGATCGCAAGCTCTTCTGAAGCGGGAGCCGCCATTAGTGTTATTACCATTATTACCGTATAGTAATAGCAGTAGCAACATGAGTAATAGTAGTCGTATTTATGACTTCCGGGACAATGGAAATTTTCCAGTTATTGGGTGAGATGATAGAAAGGAGAGACTAACTGTGGGCTGAGGCTTAGCTAAGGATGTGTTAGTTTAGCTGAATAAATATTTCTTAATATCTAACACAAGTTAGAATGTTAAGAAAGCAGAAATATGGATTTGGAGGTCAGGTAGACATAGAGATGGACTTAGATATAGGCTCTGACTCTTCTGCCATTTCTAGCTTTGTGATATTGGACCTATTACTCAACCTCTTTGACCCTCACTTTGCTCATTTATAAAACGGGCCTAATTTCATGACCTGTGGCCTTCCCTGAAGCTCTTGCTGCAGTATGGAGTGATTGTATCACTTTATTGTCATAAAGAAGACCAAATAAGAGAAAGTAAGCTTATATAGTGGCATGAGAAAAGATTGGCTTTAAAAATAACTTCTTTAATTCAATTTTCTTTATTTTGAAAGTGACTCACCATCATTTTATTTAAATAGAAAGGGAAAAATTCAAATAGGCAAAAGAGAAGAAATTACACATCATCCCTCAACTCAAGAATAGCCACGGCCGACATCTTGGTATTTATCCAAGAAAATTATCTTGGCTGCAAGGTTGATGAGATATGAAAGCAGGCCACCTAGAGAGGGGGACTTTGGGCCTCAGAGCCACCGCCATCTGGGGTCAATTATGTGTTCATTGCTCTGTTGAAAGCAGAGGGCTCTACCAGATGACAAGCTCAGCCCCCCGCTATGATTTATTGTAAGAAAAGTGCCATCAGCTGTCACACTGCACCAGTGTCATCCCACTCCCCATCCCTAACCTGGGAGCAAGATGGCCACACAATCAGAGTTAGTTTTAAAGACATTTTATTGAAAGGGAAGCAGGACATAAACTGAAATCTGGTGTATTTGGTGCGTCTTCCCACCTTCCTTTTCTCCCTCCCTCCTTTTTTGTTTCAACTCTCAGCCCCTTTGTTAGTTGTGGGGTCTACGCAGCTCCGGGACTATAGTCAAGATGGAGATGGCTCCAGGTAGCCCTTCCCACCTCTGCCTGGATAGCAAAAAGACAGACAGGAAAGCTTCCCAGGCATTCTCTGTACTTCCCTGCGCAGTGCTCAGCACACTGATCTAGGTCTAGTGTCCGTCTTTCCTCATGACAAGCTCCAGCAGGGCAAAGAGCATTTCCCCTGTGGCCGTTACTCTGTTCCCAGTGCCTCTGGGGAGGCACTCAGTAACTGTAGATCAGAGTGCTGCTGTTGAAAGAATATACGAGCTGGGTGATATTTGTAGTGAATGTTTGTTATCCTGTTCTGTATCCCAGTGCTACAGTTTGGATGTTTATCCCCTCCAAAACTCATGTCAAAATTTAATTGCCATGGTAACAGTGCTAAGAGGCGGAATCCTCGAAAAGGTGATTAGGCCATGAGGGCTCCATTTTCATAGACAGGGTTGGGGCCATTATAAAAGAGCAAGCCCCTTCTTGCTCATTCTTGCCCTTCCCTCCTGTATTCCTCCTTGAATACCACAGCAAGAAAGTTCTTGCAAGATACCAACCACTTGATCTTGAACTTCTCAGATTCCAGAACTTTGAGCAGATATATTTCTGTTCATTTTAAATTATCAAGTATGTGATATTGTATCATGGCAGCACAAAAAGGATGAGGATACTCTGTCACTTTCTTCTCTATTCTGGTTTCTATAACACCCCTTTCTTTGGGCAATCACCCCTCCTCGTCCATGAATTTTGGTGGGGCTACTGATCTCAAATCCAGACCCCAAACTCTGGGGACAATGGACTTATAAGACACAAGCTTGGGTAATCAGATTATGTTTCTATTTCTTTTTTTAGAGACAGGGTCTCCCTCTGTCACCCAGGCTGATGTGCGAGTACAAAGGCACAATCACAGATCATTGCAACACAGAATCCCTGGGCACAAGCAATCCTCCTGCCTCAGCCTCCCAAGTAGCTGGGACTCCAGGCACACACTACTGTATCTGGCTGTTTTTGTGTGTGTGTGTGGTTTTTTTTTGTAGAGGCAGGATCTCACTTTTTTGCCCAGGTTGGTCTTGAACTCCTCAATCAGACTCTTTTTCTCCCAGAGCCAGGTGGTGATGAGAGGAAGGCCATGAGCAAGCTCAGGAGATGGAAGGCTGCACTCATTCCTGCTGACTTCTCCCAAAGCCGAGTTGACAGGCTAAGAGGTGCAGCCCATCATGGAGTCTCTGAGGAACCTCAGTGCCTTTCCCATCGATCCCTGCTTTTAAATTAGTCAGAACACATTTGTCTTGCTTGCCACAAAAAATAAAGTAACATATATCTAATATGGCATTTTTGTCTTTAAAAAGTTTAATTGAGGTGAAATCAATATAACATAACATTTACCACCTAAAAGTGTAAAATTCAATGTCATTTAGTACAGTGGCACTGTTGTGTGCTGCAACACCGTGGTTCCGAAACACAATCTATCAAGTTCCAAAACATTTGTGTAACCCGAAGAGAAAACCCGGTACTCATTAAAAAGTCACTCTCTGCCCCACCCTTGCTAGCCCCTGACAACCACTTGTCTTCTCTCTGTGGATTTATTCTGGCTATTTCATATAATTGGAATCATATGATATGTGACCCTTTTCATCCATTTGTTTCACTTAACATAATGCTTGTATGTTTCTCCTACTTACTTCCTGGCATGTATTAGCACTTCTTTCCTTTCCATGGCTGAGTAATAGTCCACTGTATGGATATACCACACTTGTTTATTTATTCATCTACTAGTGGATGTTTGGGTTGTTATCCCCTTTTGGGGCTATTGTGAATGGTTGTGAAATGCTCTTGGAAAAAAAATAGTGAGTTTGGCAGGTAAGAAAAGTGGAAAGGATGTTTGATGGAAAGTGGGCAACTTATTCCAGGGCAGAGAAATTTTCTTACCTGGCCTTCCCTCTTCTCACTCTTCCAGGCTGCAGTCTCCACACAGCGATTACAGTGATCTCTCTAAATCTGACATCAGGCCACATGGCTTCCTTGTTAGTTACCCTCAATCACACCTTACATTTCTTCTTGCTTCCTACATTATGGCCCTAGCACGGCTCCCCTTTCTGTTCTTATAACATCACCAAGCTTGGCTCTACCGCAAGGCTTTGGCATTTGCAGGACACTCAGGCAAAAACACTCTTCTTTCTGAACTTCTCATGGCCAACTTTCTCTCATCATGCAAATACCTCTTCCATAGAGAAGTCATCCCTACCATCTTAGGGATGTTCTCCTTATTCACACACACCACCTCTTGTCACTCAACTATCTCATTATCAGAAATTATCTTTTTTTTTTTTTTT
>NW_016107328.1:3812822-3951928 GCF_001604975.1 Cebus imitator
TTTTTTTTTTTTTAGACAGAGTTTTGCTGTGTTGCCCAGGCTGGAGTGCAGTGGCGTGATCTTAGCTCACTGCAATTTCCGTCTACTGGATTCAAGCAACTCTGCTTCAGCCTCCCAAGTAGCTGAGATTAGAGGTGCCTGCCATGGTGCCTGGATAGCTTTTTTCTTTTTTAAGTAGAGATAGGGTTTGCCATATTGGCCAGGCTGGTCTTGAACTCCTGACTTCAGGTGATTCACCTGCCTTGGTCTCCCAAAGTGCTGGGATTACAGGTGTGAGCCACCATGCCCAGCCAGAAATGATCATTCTCACTCATTTGTGGTGTGTGATTTTACTTGTTTGGTTTGATTTGGTTTTTGGTTCCTCTCTGCTCTGCCCTATATTTTCACCAGAACAGAATCTGCAAGAATAAGTAATTGCTTAATGAGTGGATGGCTGAGTAAGACCCATTAGTGAACTGGTAAGGAATATATTGTGTCTGGTGCAGAGAAAGGGAGCTTCACGTGGCATGGGGTGTAGTAGAAATGTTGACCGTGCCCAGATTATTCAAGATGCCCTCTTTATACCAAGCACACTCCAATTTAGCTTTAGAAATTATCTGGTGTGATTATTTCACAGTACAAAAGGGAACTGAAGGCTTGTCTGTTATTTCTGCTTCAGAGCCAGCATGGAAACCCTGGAAGAGTTGCTCCTGAGAAGCAGCTTTGCAAGGGGTAGACAGCACAGTGGGTTGGAGGAGTCAGAAGATCTGTGTTCTCTTTTAGTGCTGTGTGGCTTTGGGTAAATCACCTAATCTCCCTGAAATTCAGGTTCTCGTTAGCACAAATGAACAGTATATAAAGATAAGAGCTTTCCGTGGTCTACTACGAAATGTGAGATAGGTCTGTGTATACTTACTCTAGTTTTGTGCCCAGAACACTCTGCCTTATGTTGTGCTGCGAGATTGATAGGGATTACAGTTCTCATTTGACAGGTGAGGATCCAAGAGGGTGAGTCGCTTGCTTGAAGTCAATTGTCAACCACTGGAGGAGTCAAGGTGAGGTCTGCCTCCAAGTCCAGGATGTTTTCCACCTGTGCGTCCCTACCTACCTCACAGGTATGTCGTGATAATTAATGACAAGCTACAAATACATACATTTTATTAATATTTTCTGTCACATATTTCATTCCCAGGACTGCACCTCCCCCAAGCTATCAATATTGAACATCCCACTTTTAACCATCACCATCTTTCCAGCTCACTCCCTCTCCCAATAATTTTTCAGTGACTGAGATCAAATTCCACTGATTCTGATGTCTTTTCACTCGTCCTCAGTCATGTCTTCCTTCGTGTTCTTATTCAGCTTAGATTCCATGGGCTGTCATTAAAGTCATACCTTTGTATCTCTTTCCATACATTGTACTTTCCGGGTTAGACTATAATTTAGGTGGAATCAAACACTACCTATTATTCAGCTTCACCCACATGCTGAACATGCCTTGTGAAAAAAACACACAACCAGGCCTTTCTTTAAATTCATAACCATGAGCCTCCAGGTGTATTTGGTAGTGCCTGGCAATCATCTTATCTAGTCCCATTAATTCACTCTCCCTGGGTGATTATTTCATACTTGTCCTCTCTCCTCAAAGCTTCAGTACATCCTCGCCCAGTCTCATTCTTCGATGATGTCCTTCCTTTCTATTTTACTGAGAAAATAGAAACAGTTATGAAGATACAGCTAGCTATTGCCACCTCATATATCCCACCTACGGGCATCTGTTCCTACTCTGCCTTCCTTCCTGTTTCTATAGAAGGAAAGTGCTTGCTGCTGTCGAAGGCCAATTTACCACTCATGCATTGCAGCCCACCCTCTCTTATCTACTTATAAAAATTGCTCCAGGAATTGTCCCTTCCCTCCTACAGCAGCAGCATGCCAGCATGTTGTAATAATACCTGTCTTAAATAAAACCTCTTTTGATTCCTCATTGCTTAGAACGATTCCCCTCCTCCATTCCTCTGCTACAGTAGCAGCAAAACTCCTTGGTAGATTTGAGTTCTATGCTTATTTGTATCCAATTCTTCTCTTTCAAGTCTTTCTCAAACCCACCCCAATCAGGATTTGACTCCTACCATCCACCCAAGTAGCCCATGCCAAAGATGTCAACAGCCTTCAATGTTGTTAAATCCAATGGTCAATTCTTAGTCCATATTTGACTTGACCTAGCAGTATTTGATGTAATGACTTCCTCCTTCTTGAAACACTTTCCCACTTGGCTTCTCAATTTACCCAACTGGTTTTATATCTCCTTTGGTAATTCTTTTACATTTTTTCGGCATTTAAATTTTTGAGTATGCCAGACTTCTTCTCTGCCTAAAGCCACTTCTAGAGTGGCGTCATCCATACTCATGACTGTAAACACCTCTGTAAACCATGACTCTTCCAACTAGATCTCCAGACTGGACCTCTGTTCTTCATACATACATCCAAGTTAATTCTCAAACTTTCCATGTGGGTAGCTAAGATGTGTCTCAGATTTGTAGTTCTCACCTCCTCCAAGCCTGTCCCTCCAGTCTTCACTATCTCAGTTAATGGCAATGGCATTTCTTCAGTTTTACAAATCAAAAATTTAGGATTCATTTTTGCCTTATACTAGTTTGCTAGAGTTACTGTAACAAAGTATTACAAACTGAGTGCCTTAAACAACAAAGCTGTATTGCCTCACAGTTCTGGAGGCTAGAAGTTTGAGATCAAGTGTTGGCAGGGTTGGTTTCTTCTGAGGCCTCTCCCCTTGGCTTATGGATGGCCACCTTCTCTCTGCATCTTGCATCTTCACATCATCTTCTGTCTTATGTGTCTCTGTCCAATTTTCCCCATCTTATGAGGACACCAGTCATATTGGATTAGGGCCCACACGGGTGTCCTCACTTTAACTTCATTACCTCTGTACAAGTTTGGGCAGGAGGACACGATTGAATCCATGACAATTCCTTTCTTTCTCTTATAACCTACCTCCACTCTATAAGTTGGATCCTTCAGTTGGGTCCACTGTATAGAACCTTATAGATCCTTCAGTTGAGTCCACCTTATAGCCTGAACTTGACACCTGCTTATTAACTTCTATGTTATTATCCACTCTTGTTTAGTTTACTGCAATTGCCTCTTCAGCTGATGTCCCTGCTTCTGATCTTTGCTTCTAGAACCTACTGTCAACACAGTAGCCACAGTGATCCTTTTATAATAAAAATCAGAGTTTAAGATTCCTTTGCTCAAAATCTCCCAATTGCTCCCATCTCTCTCACAGAAAAGCCAAAGTTCTAGAAGCCTTCAAGTCTCTGCATGCTGTGGCCTCAGCTCTGTCTCTGTCTTCACTCACTACTCACTCCAGCATGTGGGTCCTCGTGCTCTTCCCTGGGCAGGCTTGAGCTCTCTCCTCATCAGGCATTGGAATTTGCTGCTCCTCTGTCTGGAACTGTCTCCCAAGACATCCATGCTGTCTATTCTCAGATGTCACCTTCTCCTAAATAAGGAAGCAGCCCCCCACAGCACTCCCATCTCCTTCCTCTGCTTGCTTTCCCCCACCCCATAGCACTTAGTAGTACCTGACATGCCATGAAATTACCTGCTTATTAGTTTGTTTACTATATCTTCCTATATAAATATCAGCTTCATGAGGACAGGCACTCTCTTTTGTTGTGGTTGTCTTACTGCTGTATCTTCAACACCAAGAACAGTCTCCAATACCTAGCGTAAGTATGTAATACACCCCCCCACATACATACGCACATTTACATGTACATATAAATATGTTTTCATATATTTATATACATTCGTGTTGTGGATATACATAAATACATACATACACTTATACGTATTCTATATTTGTGGAATAAAGTAATAGCATCTGTCCATATGGAAAGAACGAAGCAATAGTAGTAAAACACTTTCTCCCTCCATTTTTTCTTTTTCTTTTGTTCCTGTGTGCATATGCTTACTCTAACTCTGTGGCTTTTTTTCACCTCCCATGTCTTGCTTTCTCTCTGTCCCTGGGTCCCTTTCTCCATTGCCCTTCATTCTCCTTCTTGGCTCTGCAGGCATCAGGGGGAGACCCCTTCCTGCCTGCTGCTGCAACCACCTGCATTTCTCCATTCCCACCTGGCTTGCTCACCAGCATGATGGACTTAGGGTCACCAGGATGCGATGTGGTTCTGTCCTAGAGTTGTTGATGTGTCCATTTTTCATTGATGGAAGCTGATCCTTGTAGATATGTGCATTTGTAGACGAGAAGAAATCAGGAATGCTTATTTGGTTCTGAACTATAATAAGCTTATGTGCTGTAATCAGCTTAGCATGTTTCTGTTCCTTCTGCCCCCATGTATGATTCATTCAAAGGACACTTTTCTTCCCCCAGGGAAACAGGGAGGACAGGAAAGTCAGGAAAGAGTAATGCTAGCCTTTGGCATGGTGGAGGTTGGTAAATGGACCTGGGAACATGCGTAACTGGGAATTGGAAGAGGGTCAGGGTCGAGACGGAAGACCTGCACAGGGTGATGAAGTGGTGCAAGGATTTGAGCACCTTCACAAGGCACTGGGCCAGACCTGGATTTCGGCTGCCTAATGACTAGGATATATCAATACCTACATGTCAGAAATACCACTTGTTCCATGTGCATTTGTCTTCACCACTGACTCCTTACTCCTGGATCAAAATCTCTCAGTGCTAACAATTTAAAAGCTGTGGCTGGCTGCACACAGTTTTGCAGATTGGCGAGCTTGGAAGCTCATCAGGCTGAGGGACACTCTAAAATGATCTGATCCAACCTCCTCTTTTATTCATGAGGAAACTTGAGCTCAGAGGGGGTGTTGAATGACCAAGGTCATTGGGAGAGTTAGGCATATTTATGCTACAAATTGTTATTTAAAAAGAAACTAGTTCATTTGCACGACTTGGGTGGTCATCCTTGAGTTCTCTCTTTATCTTAAACTTCAATCAAATAATCAGGAAGCCCTGTTGGCTCCCTACCCCCCTACCCCAGTTTATACAACAGTCACTATTTTTCACTATTTTCACTGTCATTACTTCTGTAAAACAATATCCCTAGCCTCCAAATTGGCCTCCCTACTTCTACTCTTCTCTCTCACCCAGCCCCTACTACTCTCTTTTCCTACAGCAACCACAACGATCTCTTTCAAAGTAAATTATATTATATCACTCTCGTACATAGACCATGCCTTTGTTTCTCCATGTTCCAAAAAATGATCTCCAAACATTTTGATGTGGACCACAGGCTGCTGCATCTCCTTCATGTTCTGCTCTGCAGCCTCATCTAAAACCACTCATCCCCCTTTTTCATAATCCTCCAGCCATATGGGTCTTCTGCTGGTTAGGCTTTGTGTCCCCACCCAAATCTCATCTTGAATTGTAATCCCCAAGTGTTTAGGGAGAGACCTGGTGGAAAGTGATTGGATGATGGGGGTGGTTTCTTCCATGCTGTTCTCATGATAGTGAGTGAATTTTCACCAGATCTGACAGTTTTATAAATGGCAGTTTTACGTACACACACATGCACGCTCTCTCTCTCTCTCTCTTTCTCTCTCTCCTGATGCCATGTAAGACTCTGCCTGCTTCCTCTTCCACCATGATTGTAAGTTTCCTGAGGCCTCCCCAGCCATGCAGAACTGTGAGTCAATTAAACTTCTTTTCTTTATAAATTACCCAGTCTCGGGTATGTCTTTATAGCAGTGTGAGAACCCATCTTGGTTTCTAATATTATTCTCCAATGAAAGAAACCAGGGATCCTTGGAGAATAACTGATTCTAGGACTAGAGACACGAAACATATAAGATGAGCCTGGGTGGCCTCATACTGCCGGAAATTAAGGAAGTACTCAAAACAAAACAAAACAAAAAAACCCATAATGACGGGGTGTAGGTCAAAGTCACCAAGAAACCAACTGAAAGAGTTTCTAATGATCAAAGCTGAACTAATTTGAGCAATAAATTAAAATAATATTGGATTCTAACCCAAAGTATAAAATAAATATCCATGAGTCAATAGTGATATAAATAAATAAGAAAATAACTGAGTTAATGGAGGAGAATAAACTATTCTCTTATGGAGAAAAAGTTCAAATAATCTATAGACACTACACACTGAGGAGCTCAGCATAACTTCCCACTGCTTAAGTGTGGGTTACACATAGTGACTTTCTTCCAAAGAACATAGAATGGAAAGGAGACAGGGAGGAGGGAGATGGAGTTACTTTACACAGAAGAAATCTGACAAATACTTCTTTAGTCAGGTGATCAAGAGCAACATAAGCAGTGCTGCATCATGGGGCCAATACCCGTGATGTTCTGAAAATGGTACTTCGTCTCTGCAGTCTTCCTCTCAAGAACCCATCACCCCAGTTTAATCACAAGCAGCACAACAGACAATCCCAGCTAAAGGACATTCTATAAAATACCTAACCAGTGCTTTGTAAAACTGGCAAATATATGATCAAAACAGGAGGAGCCTGAGAAATTGTAATGGCAAAGAGGAGCCTTAGGAGTCAGGACTAAATGAAATGTGGTAACCTGGATTGGATCCTGGACTAGAAAACAGACATTAGGTAGCAGCTAAGGAAATCTAAATAAAATGTGGCGTTTACTTCATAATAATGTATCAATATTGATTATTTGATTGTAACAAATACAGTATACTAATTGTATTAGTCCATTTTCACACTGCGACAAAGATACTTCTCGAGACTGGGTAATTTATAAACAAAAAAAGTTTAATTGATTCACAGTACAGCATGGGTAGAGAGACATGATGAAACTTACAGTCATGGTGGAAGAAGAAGCAGGCACCTTCTTCACAGGGTGGCGGGAGAGAGAAGACTGAGAAACTTCCAAACACTTATAAAACCATCAGATCTCATGAGAAGTCACTATCCCCAGAACAGCATGAGGGAAACGACCCCATGATCCAATCACCTCTGTCCTTGGACATGTGGGGATTATGAATCGAGATGATATTTGGGTGGGAACATGGAGTCAAGCCATATCACCAATGGAAGATTTTAATAACAGAGGAAACAGGATACCTATATGATGGGACCTCTCTGCACTACCTTTGCAATTTTTCTAAAAATCTCAAATTGAAAATCTAAAAATTAAAGTTTAATTAAAAAATAATTCAGGTAACATAACTCAAACTAATGCATATTAAGCAGTTTTTAAAAATATGAGTCAAGTGTGGTGGTTCATGCCTGTAATCCCAGCCCTTTGGGAGGCTGACCGGAAGATCAGTTCAGGCCAGGAATTTGAAAACAGCCTAGACAACACAGTGAGACTCCATATCTACAAAAAGGGGGAAAAAATGGCAGGATGAGGTGGTGCACGCATGTAGTACCAGCTGCTTGGGAGGCTGAGGCAAAGGATTGCTAGAATAAGGCTGCAGTGAACCATGACTGTGCCACCGAACTTCAACATGGGTGGCAGAGTGAGACATTGTCTCAAAAAATATATATGTATACACACACACACACACACACACACACACACACACACGTATATAAGTCAAATAACTCTTGTCACAGAGAATAGTCATGGTATATTTTAATTTTTAAAAAATGCAAAATTTAAAGTAATGTATATAGCGCATTTCTATTGTTATAAAAATAATAAAACATGTGGAAGATACATAAGAAACAATGGAGTTCATTTCAGGCAGTGACACTGAATTCGTGAAGGCATTTATTAACCCTTTCCTTGTATATCTTTGTATTTTTGACACGGTATAATAAGCATATATCCTTTTAAGTTGGTTAAAGTCAATAAATAAAGAAAACAAACCCCAGAAGATTCTGATAATCAGGTTTGGGCACCAAAGCTCTGGTTCCCCCATCTCTACAGCAATTATATTTCAAGTGCAAAAAGGGCAGTTGACAAGTGCTTCATAGCTTCTAAAACCCCCTTAATAGTAATACTCTCGTTTAATGTCCAAGCAGCTCTTAGAAATAGGTTTATTATCGCCCCATTTTACAAAAGAGGCTACTCATGGACTTGCCCAAAGTTTTGCAGCTCATCAGCTGGAGAACAAGGAGTAAAGGTGGGTCTTGCAACATGTGCCATCCTTCCTCTCTAATTCGTCACCCAGGCACGAATACCTCCTAGTAGCCTATGTAATAGAAAATAAAGAACGATTTTGAGCCAGATTCAAAATCTTCTAGAAAAAACAGGCCATGCTATTTTAAATTATCTTGAATTAAAATCCTAAGGAAACTGGCAAAACACTCTTAGTTCCCTTACATGAATTAGAATACATTTCCACCAGTCTTTTAAATGGTATTTTTAACCTAAGTAATTTTGAGTATATCAATAAGGGTATATTAATAAGGGATCAGTTGCAAGTTAGTGACATCCACCTCAAACTGATTGAAGGGAAGGGACATTAAGATCTCATAGGTACAAAAAGTCCAAGGGTGACTTTCAGGAGCAGCTTGATCCAGATGCATATACCATGTCCTCAGGGATCTCTCTCCACCTTTTGTTTTTCTCTCCCATATGTTGGCTTTGTTCTCATGCAGCCTTCTTTACTGCAGTGGTCAGAGAGCTGCCAGCAACCTCAGCAGAAAATGTGTCCCTAGGAGTTCTAGCAATAGTCTCAGTTTTAACCCTCATCCATTGCCGTTGTTTGACTTGTTGGCTTAGCTTGGATCATATGTTCACCCATGAACCAAATACTGTCATTAAAGAAAGGCAGAATTTTTATTGGCCAGGCCTTAGAGAGGGTGTTTTCCTGCAGCCTGGAGGTGGGGTCAGTCATACAGAACCCACATAGAGAGCAGAGGGGAAGCTCCTTGGTAAAAATTTGGGTGCTCTTACCAGAAGGGAGAATGGACACCAGGTAGGCAGAACCAAGAGAGGTCTTCAGCACTGAGTGTAAAATATTCCCCACAGGGAACCACATGTCTAGATTACCAGGTTGGGTAATATCTAAAATGTGAAGGAGAAATTGCTATGGTTTGAATGTGTCTCCCAAAGTGCCTATGTTGGACACTTAATCCCCAATGCAACAATGTTGAGAGCTGGGACCTCTATGTGGTGATGTGTCATGAAGGCTCTGTGCATTAATACTGTTATTGCAGCATTTGAACCAGATTTCAACCAAAACTTTATTCTTTGCATGATATTAGGAATTAGGGGAAAAAAAGAATTAGAAATGTGAGTGGTAATGGATTAGCTATCATTTTATATGGATGTTCCATTTTATATTGTTTCACAGTTTACAGGAAATAATTTACTATCCTAATGTAGTAGTAATTTAATATCCTATATGATTTGTATCTGGCTTAAATCCTCTCAAGAAAGCTAAGGAAATCATTCAGTTCCTGTAGAAATGCTTCACAGTTGGTGTGTAATGGGCTCTGCGGTAAATTATCATACAGTTAACAAGTATATATCGAAACCAAAAGCAATGTAATTTAGTGATTGAATGTATGAGCTCTGGGGTCAGGCAGATTTGAGTTCAGGCCCTGGGCTCTTACCTTGGACAAGTCACTTATCCCTTAAGCTTCCATTTCCTCATTTGCAAGAAACAGAAACAACAATGCCAATGACATTATGAGTGAGGATTAAACAGGAGAATGCACGTGAAGCTCACAGCACCTGGCGAGAACTCAGTGAAGGTGTGGGTCCATCTGCCAATGATGGAACCTGTTACAGCTGCCTGTCTGAAGAGATGAGATGAGGCAGCCCTTGCTCTGGGAAGGCAGAGTCACCCTGGCATCATCAAGGTGTGATAAGAACAGTGATAAGAGCAGGGTAATTATGACTTCATTATTCTGCTAGAATGTAACCTTCCAAAGGGCAGTGATCTTTTTCTGTGTTATGCATTGTTTGTCCCCAGCGCTTAGAAGAGTGCCTGGCACAAAGGAGCTATTTGGAAATCACAAGTTGAGTAAATGAATGAATCACTTTCATTCTGATATTTGATCACTCATGTAAGCAGGCACTAAATGAAAATATGGAAATATCTATGTAAATACATATATAGCCAGAATCCTAATATATTGTCAGCATATTATCCTTTGTAATTTTTATTAGCTTTCCCTTCTTGATATCTGCTTTACGACAATTAGATTACAACTGGGCATAGACTCCTTCATGTATTCTTTTATTTAATTATTCATTGAACAAATGTTTCCTGGTTTGTTGAGTGTCTTCTATGGGTGAAGCACTGGGCGAGGTGCTGGGGAAGTGAAAATGGCAAAAGCAAATTTTCTGTCATCATGAAGTTCACAGTTCAGGAGAGACAGACTAGTGATGGGATAGCTAATAAGTATTAACTATCAATGCTACATATAATAGTAGCAATATGGGAGCCAGTGGGAGGACAGAGGTAGGCATCAGAAATATGTTCCAAATCTATATTTACTCACCTTCAGATCTATTCCTCCTCCATTCTTCCCTTGAATCTTCATTTCAGTAAACACAGTCAGCAAGAAAGTAGGAGGAATCATTGATTCCTTCTCTTTTCTCAACAGTCAGTTCCAGGGTCTCTTCTTTCAAAATTGTCCTAAACATGCCCACTTCCCTCTACCACTACTGCTATCCTCCTAGTCCAGCTGACTCATGATCTAGCTGGGTGTCTGCTGCAGAAGCTTCATTCTTGCTCTCACTCCTCCCAGCCTTTCCACCCATAACCACCACCATATTATGATCCAGTTTCCACAATGCAGTGTTGTGAAAATTCTGCATTGTGCAGTAAAACAATATTTTAAAGATGCGAATCAGAACAAATGATCTCCAAACCATATAAAGATGTTCCATCCCATTTGGAATGACATATTGTCTCCTTACAAAATGATTATTTGCTGCCTTCCCAACCCTTCCATTCCTCCCTGCTCCTCTGCCTCACCATGTTGGGTTCCTTTTTCTGTTCTTTGAGCAAAACCAGACTCTCCCCAGTCTAATAATTTTTTTTTTTTTGCATTTTTCTCTCCCTGGGAAAAATCTTCCTTTGTTCTCCACATAACTCTTTCTTTCTCCTTCTCAGTTCTCATCCCAAATGTCATCTGTTCAGAGATGACAGTTGATGACCTCCTTTGACTACCCAAATCAACTCTTCACTCTCATTCTATCATCACTCCACTTTTTTTCCTAGCCCATATCATGATCTTCAGTCTTCTCTTGTAGTATTTATTTGTTGGCTCATTCATTGTATGTTCACTCTGAATGAGCGTAGAAATTTCAGGATGATCAAAACCTTTTCAATCTTGGCCATCACTTTATTCCCAGCCCCTAGGGATTCAATACTATTATCTGGGGAAAAAATGGGTTATTGGATCAATGGGACCCTTATGCCCACCCAAATTAGAAATCTTTACACTAACTACACCATGTCTTGAAACACAATTATTTGGACACACACCCATATTCAAGTAGGTGAGATATAGGACGGGTGAAAATTAGATTAAAAGTAGAGTTCAGAAAAAATATTGTCATTCTTCTTAATTAGGGCAATGAAAGGCTCGAAAATATAACTTCTCTCTAAGCTGGAAGGGGCAACTCTGAACTCTAGAAGATTTGTGGCTAAGACTTCTCTCTGCTTTTGGGCCAATGGTGCCTAACAGAGCTTGTGCGGCAGAAAAAGGTGAGATGATTTTAAGCAGATGCCAGCCAACTTGAGAAGGGTTGACTGATATGACAAAGTCTTTTCACAAAAAGCTCAAATCAAAGAAGATGACTGACAGTGAGGTAAACATTTTAGAACTAGAGTAATTAGGAATATATTAGCAATTAAAATCAACTTATTATCATTAGCAAAATTGGCAGTTACTTGCAATTACCCCAGGGGCCTCATTTCAAGTTTATCTTAGTTGATTTTATTTGGAAGGATTAGTGTGTTCAGAGATATGGTTTTAATTTCTGTGGATTTCATGTACTCACATCCCTATTCATAGTTAGTTGAACTCACTGTTTCTAAAATAATAGTCTTGTGGATACCACATTTTCTATGAGCTGGACGCAGGTGTTCTAACATTACAACTGAATAAAGCTATTGTCAACTCACTTCTCAGAGAAAATTAAATTAGTGGATATGTTTCTTAGTTTTTTTCTCTTATAATTTCTTTAGGCCTTTAGCACCTGCTACTGCTTGTCTGCTAGGAAGTGCCAGAAAATGACACTGGATTTGAAGCAAATAAATTAACCAAGTAAAAACTCTGAACACCACCCTTTTCAGATCAATAGGGACTTTACCGTGTGGAAATGTGTGTGATGGAGGAGACGTCGCATGGTAAGAGGGGAAGGAATGAACTCTCCATTTCCTTCACCCTTTGGTTCTGCTCTTCTCACAGTGAGGAGGTTACTTTTTAGTATCATAAGACATCAATGTTTTATCACTTAGCATTCCTTGTTGTTAGCCAGGAAAATGCCTCTAGCAACAGAATCAAAACATTATAAGAATATTGGGGAGCTCATATGCATTATGGAAATCTGAGTAGGTTTGTAGTAAAGAATTTGACCAAAGAGACGGACCGGCCTTTGTCCTTAGCTTCTAGGGCGCAATCTCTAGCGTCTTTATTTATCTGGGGATATTGGGTCACAGTGGTTAGTCCAACACTGTGATTTAGGGCAGGTGCCAACCTTAGGGTGGGGACTTTCCATGCCAGAAAGACCAATAATGTAAAGGAGTGTGGGGGTGAGGACTTTAGATCACATGACATCAGTCAATTCAGAGATTGAGATTAACTACATGGACAATCAATCAGTCAATCAATTATGCCTATGTGATGAAACACCAATAAAAATTCTGGACACTGAAGCTCAGGTGAGCTTTCTTGGTTGGCAGCGCTCCACATGTGTGATCATACACTGGCGCTGGGAGAGTAATGCGTCCTGACTCCATGAAGAGAGAGCAGCCAACGCTTCTGGACTCTGTCCATGTATCTCTTCATTTGACTGATTTCATCTACATCCTTTTTCTTTAATAACCTGTAGCTGTTACTGTAACAGCTTCCAGGAAGTTCCTTGACTTCATCTAGTGAACTAAGGGTGGTTTTTCAAAACCCCTGAAATTGCAATTGGTGTCAGAAGTGAGGGAAGTGTTGTATGGAGAAAGTGCCCCCTAAAACTTTGTAGTTGGTCTTAAAAATTTGCTGTAGCTGCACCAAAGCTTGCAATGAGCAAAAACTGGGTGTGCTCCGGAGTGCCAAGAAGGTAGAGGAAGAGGCATATCAGCCAGGTAAAACACTCCAGGCAAGACACCATGGGGATGACTCCACTAATCTTTCTGTTTACAGGTGTTCCCTAAAGAGAAGACCTTCATGACCTCACCATATGAGCAAAGTGAAATCATATATCCCCACACTGGCCATTCTTCCATGGGTGGAAGGAAAATAAGAGGGGTCACTTTAGCCCTCCAGCAGGAAACTGGCACCTGGACTTGCCCTTCAAAGTGATCCAGGGTAAAAGATGCCGGGTAGCAAAACACGGCACATTTCTACCTCAAAAGTAACACATGAGAAACTATCAATAGCTGCAAGATTCCATTTTGTGTTAGAGATACTCTACGCAGAAGAACTTGAAGGCTTGGTCTCCTCCCACTGAGGCTGTATAGTGGCCAGAAACAACAGATGCCTTGGCCCCCACAGGCACTGGCAGGATGGAGTGAGAAGCAAAAGAGAAGGCTGTGCTGAGGGGCAAATAAGGAAACAGGTCAGGAGACCAAAACGGGCATGTTATACCAGGTGCCCATCCCAGAGGAGCTGACCTGGCGGGAGGCTGTGCTGGCTGAGTCATTCTGGGCACATTGAGTATGTGCGTCAATGGGCTCAGAGGGGGCCACGGGGAGCCTTTAGCTCAATGATTTTCAAACCCTAAGTTTATGGAGTATCTCATGAGCTGGGTTCACGTGTTCCCCCTTCAACATCAAACGAAATCCAATACTTTTCTTCTCCCAGGTCTACATAGACAAATCATTGATTAGATTGTCTCAGTTCTTCTCAGGTTGGTGCTCATGGTTATTGACCCCTGCTTCAACCTGAAAAGGTCCTTTTTTATTTGTCCTGAATATTAGGATTTGAATAGAAGGCTTAGGCTGCTAAATCAAAGTTCAAAAGCCATGGAATCCAGCTGCAATCATGTGGATTTCATTTCTTTCCCCTCCAAACCTCATTCTTAAAATTCGATTCCTAGTGTTGGAGGTGGGGCCTAATGGGTGGTGTTTCAGTTACGGGAGAAGATCCCTCATGAATAGATGATTGCCTTCCCTTGGGGGTGAGTGAGTTCTAGCTCTGTTAGTACCAGAGGGAGCTGGTTGTGAAAAAGAGCCTTGTCTCTCTTGCTTCCTCTCTTGCCTTGTGGTCTGTGCACATGCTAGTTCCCCATCATCTTCTGCCATGAGTGGAAGCAGCCTGAGGTCCTCACCAGATGCAGATGCCAACTCTGCACTTTTCAGCCATCAGAATTATTAGCCAAATAGGTATTTGTTCTTTATAAATTGCAGAGCCTTGGGTATTACTTTATAGCAACACAAAATGAGCTAAGACACTAGTTTGTTACCTAAATAAAGCATCACCTTCTACTGGAAGTATAATGTGTCCACATTGCTGGCCCATTCCATTAAACACAGTAGTGAAAGGATATTGCTCACTTTCCAAGTCAGACAGTGTGTTAAAATTAGTCCCATATTTAAAACATATATTTGATTAGATCTCATGATTCTGTGGGTCAGAAATTCGAGCAGGGATCAGCTGGATGATTCTTCTGTTCCTTGCGGCATTAACAGTGGTCAGTCATTCAGTGATACTCAGCTGATGGATGAAGTGGTTTAGAGAATCCAAGACAGCATCACTGATGTGTCTGGTGACTTGGCAGGAAGAGCTGGAAGGCTGGGGCTGAGCTGGAGAGGGCATCCACCTTAGACTCAGGTGTCCAAGAACCAGAGTTCATCAAAGTGAAAGCTGCAAGGATTTTTATGAACTAGGTTTGCAGATGACTTAGTGTTTCTTCCCTTGCACTCTATCGGTCAAAGTGGTCAGAAGCACATCCAGATTCAAGGGAAGGAGAGCAGGCATCATCTTTCAATGGAAAATAATGTATAATAATTTGTCATCATGTTTTAAAATCTTCACATCTCAAACTGAGATGTGCCAAGCACTTACTATGGTCAAACATTTTACACACTATCTCTTTCAAATGTTGGTAAAATTCAATCAAGTGAGCACTTTAGTGTTGCCCATTTCATAGATGAAAAAGCTGAAAAACAATGAGGTTAAGCAATTTGCTTGAGACTCTTGTGCTTGATCCTTCAATGGTGGAGTAGAATATGCTAGTTACTCTCCTCTGAGTATATTCAAATCAGTAAAGTCCTAACTAAAATGTTAACTCTTGCCTTTCTTAAACTAATGGGGATGGGCAGAAGTTTGGACAAATAAATTAAGACAATAATTTAAAATTAATTTCATCTTCGATTTTGAGACATGCTTTTGATTGGATTACTACCATTTGATTACTAGAATGTCTGATGTTTGGAGAATTCATATCCAACAGCACAAATTTATACCTACAGATATGGGTAAAGAAAGCACTGGAAAATTATCTAGTCATATTCCACTTCTCTTCCAGATGGAAAAAGAAGTTATCTCGTAAGTTCGATGCAATAGATCAACTTAAGTAATGCTGCGCTCCTTCAGTCTCCTCTGTCACAAGCGAAACAGTTAAGTTTGATTTTTTTCAGATCTTTATCACCAGGTTGGTACAAAGCAGAATGAGTTTCTTTATCTGTAAGATGGAGACAGCAATAGTACTCACTTTTTAGGGTAACCATCTATGGAGATTACTTCGTTTTCAAAGAAGAAGAAAAGGAATAGTTGGCCTGGTGCAGTGGCTCATGCCTATAATTCCAGCACTTTGGGAAGCTGAGGCAGGTGGATCACCTGAGGTCAGGAGTTTAAGACCAGTCTGACCACCATGGAGAAACCCTATCACTACTAAAAATACAAAATTAGCCTGGGATGGTGGCACATGCCTGTAATTCCAGCTACTTGGGAGGCTGAGGCAGGAGAATCACTTGAACCCAGGAGGCAGAGGTTGCTGTGAGCTGAGATCGCTCCATTACACTCCAGCTTGGGCAACAAAAGTGAAGCTATCTCAAAAAAAGAAAAAAAAAAGGAACAGTTATAACACTTATTGGGTTCAAAAGTAATTGCCATTTAATGGCAAAAACTGCAGTTACTTTTGCACCAACCTGATAGCTCATACTGAGTACTTTCTACATGCCAAATATTCTTCCAAGGGTTTTACATGTAACGTGTCAATTAGTCCTCAACTGCCTGGTATAGGGAAGGCACTCAATTAATACATGCTGATGGAAATAAAGAAGGAAGGAGGGAAGAAAGGAACCAAGGAGGGAAGGAAGGAAAAGAGGGAAAAAAGGAAAGGAAGGAAGGGAAGACAGGAGGGGAAAGGGGGAAGGAAAAAGGGATAAGGGAACAGGAGCATGAAAGGAAGGAACTGAGACTTGCAGAGGTGCTGGTAAACTGGGAGCTTGGTTTACTTTTCATAAAGTTGCAAAGAAGAAACTTTTCTGAAGGAAAATAAATGCAAAGTATGTGGAATTGTAGCCACAGTATCGGTTACACATCATAAAAAAAATACTAAAGTATATAAACTACAATAAAAATAAAAAGAACTAAATTACTTTCTAGGCCAATGTCCCTGGAATTTATCCAGTACAAAAGAAGTAGGAGTACTATTTTGCTGTTACTGGAATTAATAAAAAAAAACAAACTCTTTAAGATTTATTTTTTCTACTTGTATACACAAGATGTTGCAGCCGTTTTTTTTTTTCAGGAAGCACAGCTCATCTTGTTATAGTTCCAGCAGCCAAAAAAAAATAATAAGTCTATTTGGAATAATGATTTGCATAAACAGACACACGTCACAACTCTTGAAACAATTTCATTCACTTTGAGTGAAATGAACTTGATTTTACTTAGAGCTGTCATATTGTGATTTATTTCCCAATTGTCCTCCGTGTCAGTGGACTGTCACAATCACAGCACATTGTACACATGTCCTTCATACCCCGTGGGTCCTCTGTTTCTAAGAAACACAGTGACTGTGATGTTGGGTTAAGGAAAGACAGCATAATCACCCCTGCCTGGCCCATGACAAACCGCAAAGCAGATATTACTGGCTTCCCTGCTTTATCATCCAAAGCTTTTCTCATTAGTCCGTTTTCATGCTGCTGATAAAGACATAACTGAGACTGGGCAATCTGCAAAAGAAGGAGGTTTAATTGGACTTACAGTTCCACGTGATGTGGGAGGCCTCACAATCATGGCAGAAGGCAAGGAGGAACAAGTCATGTCTTACATGGATGTCAGCAGGCAAAGAAAAAAGTTTGTGCAGAGAAACTCCTGCTTTTAAAGGCATCAGATCTTGTGAGATCCATTTACTATCACAAGAACAGCATGGGAAAGACCCACCCTATGATTCAATTATCTCCCACCAGGTCCCTCCCACAACATGTGGGAATTATGGGCACTACAAGAGGAGATTGGGGTGGAGACAATCTCCTCCAGAGTGGCAGGACTGGAGTGCTCCACCAGAGTGACAGGACAATCTGTCAAACCCTGCCCCTGGAACCAGATCTTATATTAGATTTTGGCGAAAAGGTCTCAAGAAAAGGAACTATCTAAGGACCAGAGAATGAGGTACCCTTCCTGGTAAGCCTGCTAGATCCCTTAACAACAGGGACACCTCTGTGGTTGGTGATCCTACTGAAGTGAGAAAGATGTGGTCCTTACATCCAAGACAGCCAAGCTCTTGAAGAAACTGGCTCACTGACTCATTCATTCGATCATTCAACAAATATTTATCGAGCACCCAATGAGTGTCAGGAATTGTTCTGAGAGCTAGGATTCAGGGATGGAAACAAACAGCAACCACAAAATTCCCTCTCTGCCGAGTAGTTCTGGGTCTAAAAAAAAATGAGGCAGTATAGAATTAAGGTTTAGGCACAAAATTCTGATTCACTATGCTTTAATAATATAATCTCACTGGGCTTCAGTTTCCTAATCTGTAATATGTTCATGACAATATGACCTACTTAAGGGTTAATTGTGAGAATTAATTGAGTTAGTAATTTCAACGTACATGGGCAGTGTTGAGCACACAGTGCTTAAAAATATCTTAGAAATTTCTCTCCAGTAGAATGACAGCTCCATTGTTTATTCGCTTATGAATGAATGAACAGAATACTTGAGTCCCACGGATATAATATACACAGGAAAAATCCAAGGCACATGTCCTAGTCTGTTGGTATTGCCATAACAAAATATCTAAGACTAGGTCATTTATCAAGAATAAAAATTTATTTCTCACAGTTCTGAAAGCTGAAAATTCAGTATAAGGGCACTAGGCACCAGATGCGGTATCTCATGCCTGTAACCTCAGCATTTTAGGACGCCCAGGCGGGAGGATCTCTTGAGGTCAGGAGTTCGAGACCAGCCTAGGCAACATAGTGAGACCTTATCTCTACAAAGAAAAAAATCTAAAAAGATATTAGCCTGGCATGATGGTGCACTCACATAGTCTCAGCTACTCGGGAGGCTGAGGTAGGAGGACTGCTTGAGCCCAGGAGTTCGAGGCAGCAGTAAGCCATGATCACTGCCCTCCATCCTGGGTGTCATAGTGAGACTCTGAGTCTAAAAAAAAATTGCGGTGCTGGTACATTGGGTGCCTGGTGAGAGCCTGGTCTCCACTTTCAAGATGGTGCTTCGTTGCTGCATTCTCCTGAGGAAAGGAACCCTCTGTCCTCACATGACAGAGGGATAGAAAAGGTGAAAAGGGGTGAACTCCCTTTGGCAAGCCCTTTTATAAGGGCATCTAATCCTATTCATAAGGGTGGAGCCCTTATGACTCAATTACCTCCTCAAGGCCACGCCTCTTAATACTGCTACATTGGGGATTAAGTTTCAACATGAATTTTGGAGGGAACAAAAGCATTCAAACCACAGCAGCTCCCTTGACAACTAGAGAGTTTAAAAGTAAGATTGAGAGTTCAAGAGTGATGAGAAAGAAAAGGAAACTTTCTATCTGAGGACTGGGAGCCCCCTTTAAATGATCAGGCCCAGAGAGGGACTGAAATGTGACAGTAGTCAAGTTTTAGTCCCCCATCCCTTTAAGCTAAGTCATTGTTTCTAAGCTGCCTGCCATACAAACTCTAGACTGAGTGTTGCCATCAATGGCTATAGATTAACCTAACAATGCTATGCACTGGACATTATGACTCATTCCTATAGTTTAACAATATACGGCCAATAACTAATCAATGTTATTTCAGTAAACCAGTGAGAATTCCTAACAAATGACTTTCATAGTCACCCTTTCCCTGATTAGTTCTTTTTTTCTTTGAAACTGGAACCTCAACTTTGTTCTCCAGAGCGCTTTCCAGTATTTCCCAGGCTTCAGTCCTCAACCTTGGCCCAAATAAAATTCTCTACCTATATTAATTTTACCTGTTACTTTTTTTAGGTCAACAGCGAGGAGGTCTAAGAGTGAGGATAGAAGCTTAGAGCCAACATATCAACCACTTGAGTTGCAACTGCCCTTGAGAACTTTCTAGGGTTCTGGACTGCCTCCTTTTGCCTCCTGATCCAGAGGCTGAGATCCTTTATTTTTATTATTATTTCCATTTTTATTAAGATACATAGTTTCTTTGTGTCACCTAGGCTAGAGAGCAATGGTGCAATCCTGGCTCACTGCAAGCTGAGATCCCTTATAGTAGGCCTGACCTCATGCCTCTGTCAGCTTAGAAACTAACCTTGCTATCCAATAGCAGCTTCCTTCCAGAAGCTGGATTCTTTTTAACCTTGATGAGCTCCTTGCTGTTAAAATGCACAAGTTCAAGCACAGGCATATTTGCTAAACTTGCCTGCTGCTCAGAGTATTTCATTTCCTTTGCAAGAAATCAGCGCTCAGACCTATCAGTGGCACAGCCATAGATGTTTACCCATATTGTCATCATCACGTGGAAATAGAGAAGTTTCAGCTTTCAAAGGTGAAGTCATCTGTCAGATGCCACACAATGATAGATCTGTGTATTTAACGTACGTTTCCAGTGCCAGAGCTCCCACTGTTCATCTCACACTGTCCTGCTTTCAGAAAAACAATAGTAGATGTCAGGTAAGTTTATAGTTTGAGTAACTTTTGGGAGGTCTCCTTGGAAATCCAAATACTTCTCCCCTTGGAAATCCAAATATTCAGGGAGATAGTGCCTGAAATCTCACTCTTCCAGTTCAATTCCTTTGGCCTGGCATTTAAGGCCCCCATGACCCCTGATCTAATCTCTCATTCTTACTGTTCAAAGACCCCTTCTATCTAGCTCTCTTTATTGTGAAACTGATGCATCTGCTTCCCCCATCACCTCACTCTGTTAGACCCTCCTGCCTCTCTGTCCAAGTTCACGACCTTGTCTCTACCTGTCGAACTCTAGTAATTGCCAGCTGTAAATGCTTAACAGCTATTTGCTTAAAAAATCAATTTCTTTGCACTTAGCATTGCTCTAGGAATCTTCTTTTAAAATGCAAACATAATACACGTATCAAGATAAGAAGCACGCACTCCATACTGTTTACAAGGACTGGGATGGGAGAAGGTTTTATCTTTTGCATATTGCCCCCCTCCTTTTTGTTTTTTGCAAATGGAGTAAAGAGTAATAATTCCTTTCATAATAATGGTACTTTTAAAAAATTCTTGGAAAGCGAATGCATTAAAGTGCTAACACTAACATCTGAGGATGAATGAGCTTGCTGATGTGCTTCCTAGTTCAGAATGGGAGAAGGCACGTCGGACACTTTCAGAGAAGGGTCTGGGGAAATGTGAGGGGGTTGTGGGGCTGTAGGAGATATACTTCCTATATTGTACAATTGAGAGAGTGGATAATAGGGAATTTGATGGAGGGGACAACGGGTGGAGTTTTTAGAAAACTCGTAAGCGGGAAATGGGTGGACAGTGACTTTAAAAAGATGGAATATGACAATGACGATGAACATTTATAGTTGTTTTTATAGTGTCTTTCATGCACTCAAATTATCTAAGTAAAGCTTCACAGTGATCCTCTTAGGTTATTATTTCTCATCTTACAGATGTGGAAACGGAAGAGAAGGAAATGTAAGGTCATCCCCCTGGTAGAGTGGGGGGGCCTAGTCCAGACCTCTTGGCTCTGGAAACTTTAAATCAAACACAAAAAGGAAAAGCAAAGTCAACGGCGGTCTGGAAGACAAGCCTGAAGACACAGGAAAGAGAAACGTCCTGATTCCTTGTTCAGTCTGGATCTGTGACTCGGGGAGAGGGAAGCAGTCTGTGGCCAGGCGCAGGCGGGACGAGGACAAAGGCTGGTGTGGGTCGGGAAGCACCCGCCTCCAGCCCCTTCACCACTGTCTTTCCCGCCGGCTCCGCGGAGCTCAGGACACGCGGCGTGTCTTGGCCCCGCGCGGCCGCCGTAGAGTCCCGGTTGCCTTGGCTCCCGAATTCCGATGGGGACGCGCTGAGGAGCGGCGGTGAGGGGTGAAAGGCGTCCTTCGGCGTCAGGTCGGGCGTGCGGGGCCAGCGAACTGGAGCGGCGCCATGGGCTGGAGTAAGCCCCCGCCACCTTCCGCCCTCTGTCGTTGTCCTTGCGGGCGTCGTCCCGGGTCCCCTAGGATCCTCGCCGCCCGCACCAGCCCCGCGCTGCCGGTTCCCTGCGCTTGGGCGGACCCCAGCCCCAGCCGGCCCTCCGCCCGGCAGCCCGCTGCTGCACGTGCCCCGCAGACCGGCCGGGCAGCCTGGCCTTTGCCAGCTCGGGCTCCGGTCTGTACAGTGGGCGGGGCCGTGGGAAGGGGAGGAGGGGGCCGAAAGGCACTGGACTCTGAGAAAGGAGGTCGGGGGAGGTGCAGGGGGTTTGGCGTCAGGCACACCCGGTTCCGGCCAAGCGGCTCCTTACTCGCTGTGTACGTGGGCCAGTCGCTGTGTCCAAGCCGCAATCTTAGGACGCGTTCCGGAAGGCAGTGTAGCCCAGTGGTGGAGGGTCCCGACTCGAACCAGGGTTGAAGTCCTCCCTCCTCCTGTGACTTTGAGTGAGCTACTTCACCCCCTGGGCCTCAGCTTCTTCATCTCCAAAATAAAGGCAATCATAGTACTGTTTTAGACACAGTAACAGTAAGTGTTACAAATATAAACGTTTCTTTCTTATTTATTTATTTATTTATTTTTGAGTAGTTTTGCTTTGTTGCCAAGGCTAAAGTGCAGTGGCTCGATCTCCGCTCACTGCAGCCTTCGCCTCCCGGGTTCAAGCAGTTCTCCTGCCTCAGCCTTCGAAGTAGCTGGGATTACAGGCTCATGCCATCACGCCTGGCTAATTTTTATATTTTTAGTAGAGATGGGTTTTCGCTGTGTTGGCCAGGCTGGTCTCGAACTCCTGACCTCAGGTGATCCGCCCGCCTCGGCCTCCCAAAGTGTTGGGCCACCACGCCCAGCCACAAATGTGTTTCTTTAAAAATATACTAACAGACTGCAAGGTGATGCGAGTTAAGTTATTTATATTAGATGAACCGTTTTGATATCGACAATGTTCTTGAGCTCCCCTTATGGCAGTTTTGTACAGCTCCACCTGATTGATCACTTATCATTGTAAAAGTGTCATAATTCACCTTTTTTAAAAACTCAAGAGCCTGCTCCAGATGATGGGCTTTCTGCCCTGGAAGACCTGACAGCCTGCAGGTGGGAAGGGTGCGGGGTGGGGGGAGTGATTTGTAAATGTTAAAACTTCTTTCCTAAACCAGCTACTGATATTTCTTGCTATGTTCTCAGGACTGTTTCCCCATTCCCTGGTCTCACCCTAGTTTTTTCCCTCCCTCCCTCCATTCCTCCCTTCCTTTTTTCCTTCCCTATTTTATGTCATGAATTTTCCTTTGCCCTCTTTCTCCGAATTGTGCCCACTTTCATTTGTTAAATCATTAACTGGTCAGACTTGCATCGGAGTGTCTACCTTGAGTCAGGCATTGAATCCAGGATACAGTGAGGAAGGAAGCAGATGTGGCCCTACCCTCCTAGGGAGGGAGAAGGCAAACACAAGGGTGGTGGTTACAGCCAGGCGAGAGAGGGGAGCCTGTGCCCTGAGAGTGTGGGCAGGGGACCTAACCTCAGGGTGGGTGGAGGCTTCTCTGAGGAAGCCGTGCTGTCTGAAAATGAAACAGGAAGGCACAGTGAATTGCTCACAGGTAAGAAAGAGCGGGGCTTCTTGGTGGCAAATTGTCACTGACTGTAACTGGTGAGACAGAAAGAAGGAATGGAGAGCAAAGAGAGATGGAAGGCCTGACAGACAGGTAGGCAGGGATCCGCTCATAGGGGTTTTGTACTTAGAACTTAGAAATTTATCCAAAGAGCCACAGGGAAACCAAAAGGTTTTATTCACGGGTATGACTTGGCCCTGTAGGAGTGCAAGTGGGAGACAGTAGGCTGAACTCAGGTCGTGGCAGCAGGACACGAGACTCTTCCAATGAGTAGCTCTGATGTGCCAGGCTTGGTTAAAATGCTTTACATGCATTCTCCAGTCTGATCTTCCCAGCAGTCTTTAAAGGCAGGGAAGGATTACTGACATCTCCATTTTTTAGGTGAGGCACGGAGAGTAAATCACACAGTCATTGTCAGGGCTGGAACAGAACCCACGAAGATATCCTCTGGGTCCTGCATGACACCACACTGCCTCCCACAGGACTGAGGCAAAGTGGACTAATTAGAAAGATGTGGGTGGAGAAAGTGGTCCTCTCTTGCTGTGCCACAAACCCTTTTTACATGTTCTCTCTCTCCCGTGCTTCCCAGTAAGTGGCCTTGATCTATATACATCTTTGTATACTGAGAATGTTAACCTTGATTATGATACTTCTCACATTTTTCCCTAATTGTATCCTGACTGATCCTGTGTGCCCTTTTTTCCACTGCCTTTCCTGTATTTTCCAGAAAAAGATGCAGGGATATCATTAGTACAGGTTTTAGAGAGACCATGCTGGAGAGCTCATCTACTGTACCTGTTCATTTTAGAGATGAGAGGGGGAACATTGATCTAGCCAATGTGAAATTCCGTCCGTCAGGATAGATGTCCGACCTAGGACACAAGCTTCCCAGCTTTCGCTGCTCTTTCCACAATTCTCAGCTTCCTGCAGCTGAAGGAGAAATTTGAGCCTCTGAGAGAGCATGATAATAATGACTCATGCTTGCTGAGCTGCTTATTGCCTTCTAGTCAGTGTTCTGAAAGTTTCTGTGTGTGTGTGCTCATTGAATTCTCACAATCATTTGAGGTAGACACTAGTATCATCTCCATTTTGCAGATGAGGAACCTGGAGCACAGAGAGGTTAAGCAGAGTGCCCAGTGTCACACAGTAAGTGTTATATCTGGGATGGTAAGCAGAGCCCGTACTCTTGCATGTGTTTGCTATATTGCCTCTTAGGAGTAAGAGAAAGTTTGGTGGGAAAAAGAGAGGTCATGGTGCAAATTCTCATATAAAGTCAAAGAGACCACTACTTTTAGTGTTCTATCTGCTCAGGAGGACCAATATTAAGCCTGGGGACAGTGGCTAGGGCAAAATGAATTAGCTCCTCTCTATGCATTTAATCTGGTAGATATTGTCATTTAGAGAAGATCTAGCATCTTTATTTTTCAATTTTATATTACTGAATGTGTTTTGTATTACTGTGACAGTTGTCATCTATGTATCTTCTTTAGTGAAATGTCTTCAGATATTTTGCCCATTTTATATATTGATTTGTTATCACTGAGCTTTAAGAGTCCTTTATATTTTCTGGACATAAGTCATCAAATACGTAATTTGTAAATATTTTCTCCCCTTCTATGGCTTGTATTTTTTCTCTTATTTATGAAAGATAAGTTTTAAATTTTGAGGTCTAATTTATTATTTTATAGATCTTGCTTTTGGTGTCATATCCAAGAAATCTTTGCTAAGTTTACATAGATTTTTTTCTCTTTTTTTCTAGAAATTTTATAATTTTTGCTTTTACATTATTCTATCATTCATTCGACTCAGTTTTTGTATATGATGTGAGATGTACATTAAAGTGTTTTTTGTCTGTTTATTTGTTTTTGGTGGAAATCCAGTAGTACCAGCAATACTTGTTGAGGACTATGCTCTCTCCATTGAATTGAACCTTTGGATAAACCAGTGGCATGTATATATGTGTGTTCTGGACTCTCTTTTCTGATTCACTGATTTATTTGTCTTCCTTTGTGTCAATTCCACACTCTCATAATTACTGAAGCTTTGTAATAAGTAGTCTTGAAATGAAGTAGTGTTTTTCCTCTAGATTTTTTTTTCACTTTCAAAGATGTTTTAGGCATTCAGATCCTTTTCATTTCTATATGAATTTCAGTAGTATCTTGTCAATTTGTACAAAATAAGTCTGCTGGGATTTCGTTTTAAATCGTTTTAAATCTGCAGCTCAATTTGTGGAGAATGAGCATCTTAACAATATTGAATCTTCTGACCCAAGAACAAGGGATCTATCTCTATTTATTTAGATCTTAGAAAATATGTCTACAGAATTTTTGAAGTTTTCAGTGAACGGACTTTGCACATATATTTCTGATTTATTTCTAAGTACTTCATATTTTTGATGCCATTGTGAATTGTTAATATATAGGAGTATACTTGATTTTTTCAGATCTTATATTCTACAATCTTGTCAAACGTTCTTATTCGAGTAGCTTTTTATGTGAATTCCATTTGACGTTCTCTGTAGGCAGTCAAGTCATCTGCAAATGGAAATAATTCTACTTCTCTACCACCTGGATGTCTTTTTTTTTTTTTCCCTTGCCTGTTGCTAGAACCTTCAGTATAATGTTGAAGTGGTGATAATAGATTTCCTTGCCTTTTTTCTGATTCTTAGGGGAAATGTCTTTCTCCACTCAATATAATGTTGATTATAGGTCTTTTGTGGATGCTCCTTCACAAGTGGAGTTCCTTTTTATTTCTAGTTTTCCAGGTTGTTGTCTTTTAAAAATCAGGAATGGATGTCGGATTTTGTCCATTGCCATTTTGCATCTACTGACATTATCACCTTTTTAGTTTATTGATATTGTATGTTGCATGGATTTCTGAGCATTATATCAACCTTGTATACATTGGATAACCCCCCCCTTAGTTATAAAGTATAATCTTTTTATTATATTGTTGGATTTGATTTGCTAAATATTTTGCTTAGGATTTTTAAATATGTGTCCATGAGGTACATGGGTCTCTAGTTTTCTTTTCTTGTAATGTATTTGATTGGTTGTAATTCTGGCCTTACAGAATATAATGGGAAGTATTATTTCCTCTTCAATTTTCTACAAGAGTTTGTGTATATGGGTATTATTTTCCCTTAGATTCTTGGTAGAATTAATCAATGGGAGACATCTGTGCCATAGTTTTATTTGTGGAAAGAAAGGTTTTTAACTACAAATCAAGTCAATACAGGGCTGTTCACCTTATCTATATATTCTTGAGTGAGCTTTGGTAGTTTGTGTCTTTTAAGGGATTCACCCACTAAATTGAAGTTTCTTGAATTTATTGGCATGAAGTTACTTATATGATTTCTTTTTTATCATTTTAGTATCTGTAGAATACATATGATGTCACCTCTCTCCTAATATTGGCAATTTGTATCTTCTCTCTTTTTTTTTTTTTTTTTTTGCTGATAAGTCAGACTAAAAGTTTACCAATTTTATTTTCCTAAAGAGCCAGCTTTAATTTTTGTTGATTTTTCTTTATTTTTTTCTGCTTTTCATTTCATTGATTTCTGTTATAATCGTCATTATTTGCTTTCTTCTGCTTGTTTTGGGTTTAATTTGTTCTTTTTCTAGTTTAATTTGTTCTTTTTCTAGTTTGATTTGCTTTTTTTCTAGTGGAAGCCAATATGTGAGACTTTTCTTTTTTCCTGCTATGTGTATTTAACGCTATAAATTTACCTCTAAGTAATGTTTTAGCTGTATCCTGCAAATTTTTACATGCTTTTTCTTGTGTATATAATTTTTAATTCTGTTCAAAATGCTTTCCAGTTTTCCTTTTTATGTCCTTATGTCCAAGTTAAAAAAAAGTTACTTTTGCATGTTTTGTATAGATTTTTTAGTTATTCTAGGCTAGAGGGTAAACCCTGTTTTACAACTCTATTATGTCCAGAACCTGACGTCGCCGCTAATCTTATGATGAAGTACTAGTCCTAGCCCTCAGTTTTCTGTGTCCTCTGGTTTCAGGAAATGAAAACCTCTTCATAGTGCTCCCAATGCAGTCCTCTGGTTTCACACTTTCTCTCTCAGCCTTTCTTTATCAGTTGTATTAGGCAGCAGCCTTTGTACAATACAATTGTCCTTTAAGTTTGTTTAGCAGCAGCCTTTATACAATATATTTGTCCTTTAAGTTACAGTTTCTCTCGCATTTCTCTAACACCTGACATGTTACACTTACTAGTAAATTCCCTTCCACTGTTTCCTATCTCTGTTCAACACCAGGGAAAGTCTTTACAATTGCATATCTGCCTTGGGCCAGGCACTATCTATGTTCTGCCTACCAGGAATAATGGTGTCCTTGGACTCTGGCAGTATGTAATCTGACTCCAAAAGCCTATCTCAGCTGGCATCTGCTTTCATGAACCACTTCTGGCATCAACTCTTCCAGCTTGGGCTCCTCAGGAAGCTGAAATCTAGGTGGGCATTAGCATGCAGGAGGTTTATTAGGAAACACTGTTGGGGTGGGTAGGAAAAAAATCAAGATTGGGCAGAGGGGGAAGTTGGGCTGTGATGTGTCTAAAAAGGCCATCGGAAACTGACTAGGAGATCTAAACTTGGAATGGACCTTCTGACTTGCCCAAGTTGGGGTGAAGAACTGGACCTTTACAGCCTCTACATCAACCAGTCATTGAATGTGGTCCTTCTCAGGAAAGGGAAAGGGCATGACCTTGGTTGAACAATCTCTTCAGCTGAGGCAGCTCATGAAGAAGGTGGGCAACCAAGGGCTGTCTGTGAACCGAGCTCCCAGCAGCTGGAGGAATTAATCCTTCAGTTTTGAAGAGGGACCTGAGAAGTACATCATGTCATTCACAATGGCCTGAGATGCCCTTTCCTGGTTTATCTAAGAAACATCTACTCACATTTCAAGATTCAACTTGGGCCTCTCCTCCATGAAGCCTCTTCTGACCTCCCTTTTCTCAGTAGCACGGATCCTGTGCGCTCATTGTACTTTCTATGTGCTTCTCTTAGTGCCCCAGAGCACTTGGTGCTTTTCAGTAGCGCACTCTACCAAATAATCCCCAAAGACATTATGGGAGTAGGGTACAGTATGGCTACTGACACTCATGATAAACCTAGGTCAGCAAGAAAAGACAGGCAAGTGCACGAACCTGCTTTTAAAAGTTTCCATTGAAAATGGTTAAAAAACGTTTTGGATGCTGCAAGAGGTGACCATCACCTATTTGTAACCCTTTCATTTCTATTAAATCTCAATTTCATATACGTATCTGATAGGTCTTTCAAGATGTCTGAAAATGCTACAAAATCTGCAAGAAATACTTATTGGTTGACTTTATTCTAATATCTAGCAGGAAAGAAAGAGAGTTGTTTACAAAACATGATGTAAAACCTGCAGGAATGAACACAAAATTATTGGCTTTGGGAGCTGTTAGAACTTCGTGCGATGTAAGGAAAAACTTTAGAAGCAAACACAGCAGGACAGCCTCCAGAATCAGACACTTCCTCCCTGTGCCCTCTGTCTCTGCTCCCTGCAATGTGATTTCACTGATACACCCTCAATTTTTGGAGAACCCATTCATATTAAGGAATTGGAAAGAAGCTTAGGTGGGCTGAGCTAGTTTGATTCAACCTTTGGATTCCTCCACAGCCTCTTTTAGTGAGGGGAGTGTGTATCTGTGGTTGAAGCTGTCATTATCCTTCATCAAGCACTTATTTCTCTAGTTATACAGATATTGGCTAGCACTCACCCATCTGCATCTTGTATTTTGCTATTTGAAATTTCCTAAAATAAGGAAGTGAAAGCAATATGTTTTATATTATACCTTGGCATGTTTTTCTTCTATACCATATAATAGGTACTATAATACCATTTCTCTTGAAATTGTCTTATGATAACATATTAATTACTCCAAAGCATTTTATTATTTATTTACTTACTTACTTATAGGAAAAAGGGAACTGATGCTTATTGTCCAATGACTGTGTACCAGGCACTGTGTTAAGGGCTTTGCTTAATGATTTAATCATCAGAAAAATTTTAAGAAATCATTGCTGGCATTATCTCCAGTTTACAGATGAGAAAACTGAAAATAGATGAATAGTTTTGTCCAAATCTATATATCATAAAAAGGTAGAGAATGGTGTAGCAAGGATTTGACATAATCTTTTCATGACAACACTACATGCCGCCCCCCCATTGCTTAGGTTATGTTCCAGTTCTAAATAATAGAACAAATTCATTCTAGATCCTTCGCTCCCCAGGGCTCTTTCCAGTGGACTCAAAGCTGCCTAGCTTTTTTATATTTCCCAGTTTTTTCAACACTTTGCTCTAACCATAATGAATGTCACATAATTTACAGAATCCTCTGTGGCCTCTCTTCTTCTGAGCTTGCCTCTTGGAATTATCTTTTATCTGCCCTATTCTCTTGAATAATCTTAGTCATCCTTGGTGTCTCAGCTGAAGACAGGAAGTTTTCCATATACTCCCAAGTCTAGATTAGAAGCTCTGGATATCCTAGACCATCCACATGTCACCCAGTGGCATGTACATTGTGCTTCTTTTCTGCCTCTACTACCAGGCAGCCTCCATGAAAGCAAGGACTGTCTGCCGTTGTGTCTACAACATCATTACTGAAGGTATATTCACTTTATTCTTGCTGCAAAGTGAATGAAGATACACTTGCTTCATGGCCTTTGTGCTATGCTCTTTCTTCTGCTCCATTCCCTTCTTTTTTTTTCTGGTTAATTCTCACTTGTGCACTGTATCTCTATCAACATCCCCTCCTTCTGAAGCCGCACCTGGGTTGGGTCCTCCTCCTACCTGTTTCATGGTATCCAGCTCTTCTCTCAAGCTCATCATTCATCACTCACTGTAGTCACTGCCTCTCATTAATTCTGGACTGAAAACTCCTTAAGGGCAGAGTTTGTGTCTTTTTTTTTATTTATAATTTTGTTTTTACTTGTCACATAATTGTACATATTTCTGGCATACATGGTGATGTTTCAATATATACACTGTAGAGTAATGAGACCAGGGTAATTATCATATCCATTATCTAAAACATTTATCATTTCTTTGTGTTGGAAACATTCAGTATCTTCCTTCTAGCTATTTGAAACTATATATTATTTTTCTTTTTAATTTTATATTCAGAGGGTACATGTGCAGATTTCTTACATGGGTATACTGGATGATGCTGGGGTCTGATCTTCAAGTAAACCCCTCATCCAAATAGTGAACACAGTACCCAGTAGGTTGTTTTTCAAACTTTGCCTCTCCTCCCTCTACCATTTTGGAATCCCCAGTGTCTATAGTTTTCATTTTATGTCCTTGTGTACCCACTGTTTAGCTCCAGCTTTTAAGTGAGAACATACAGTATTTGATTTTCTGTTTGTGCATGAATTCACTTAAGATAATGGCCTCCAGCTACATCCATGTTGATGCAAAGGACATGATTTTATTCTTTTTATGGCTGCATAGTATTCCATGGTGTACATATGCCAGATTTTCTCTATCCAGTCTGCTGTTGATGGGAACTTGGGTTGAACACATGACTTTGATATTATGAATAGTGCTGCAATAGCACAGGAATATAGACATCTTTTTGATTGATTGAGTGGTTTATTTTCATTTGGGAAAATACCCAGTAGTGAGATTGCTGGGTTGAATGTTCATTCTATTTTTAATTCTTTGAGAAATCTCTATTCTGTTTTCCATAGTGGTTGAACTAATTTACATTCCCATCAACAGTGTATAAGTGTTCCCTTTTCTCTGCATCCTTGCCAACATCTATTATTTTATGACTTTTATAATAATAGCCATTCTGGCTGGTGGGAAATAGTATCTCATTGTAGTTTTAATTTGCATTTCTCTGATGACTAGTGATGTGGAATTTTTTTTTTTAATGTTTTTTGGCCACTTGTATGTCCTCCCAAAGCATTTTTAAATCTCTAGAATGATCTCACATCAGTGCAGGGCTATATTATTTGGAGTAGAAATTTCTAAGGGCAAATAATGCTCCTTGAACTTAACGAATGTTTGCTCTAAATCAGATATAAAACCAAAAATGCTTTCCTGTTCAAATGCATGGAAACACTATAATCTCCATGGACCATATAGACATCTTTACACATTTCTTCTTGGGGACTCTGGTTTTTGTTCTGATGTTTGCCATTACAGGTGAAGCAGCATTGTGTAACAACAATTTCCTGAGTGCTTTAAGACGGTAAGCCACATAGCAGTTTGAAAGTTACAGAAGAGTTTAGAAAAGGTCTGCTGGGAAATTCCAGATCTTTACAGTTCTATCCTCCTCTGCAATTCTCCATTTTCTTTTAATGTATCCTAATTGTATATAATCATTGCTGTCCAGGCAACTTTCTCTGTTCTGTCCCTTCTTTCCTTTGTGTGTGTGTGTGTGTGTGTGTGTGTGTGTGTGTGCATGTGTGTGTGTGTGTGTGTGTGTGTGTGTAGATTAGTTGCCCATGCTAAGGGAAGTTCCCTGAACTCCACCTCTTTAAACTAATAAGGATTTTTCTCATCTTAATTCTCATGGTTAGAAGGTATGAATCAACATAATTCTTTCTTAATATCTATGTGCCTTTGAAAAAGAAGATTTGACAATTGTATGAAGTGATAAATTTTACACAAATAACAGCACGATGAAGATAGTTTCTTGGCTGGTCACGCTGGCGTACACCTGTAATCCCAGTACTTGGGGAAGCCAGGGTGGGTGGATCGCTTGAGTCCAGGAGTCTGAGACCAACCTGTACAGCATGGTGAAACCCTATCTTTACCAAAAAAAAAGCGAAAATTACCTGGGTGTGGTGGCACATGCCTATAGTTCCAGCTACTCAGGAGGCTGAGGTGGGAGGACCCCTTGAGCCTGGGCTGCAGTGAACCGTAATGATGCCACTGCACTCCAGTCTGGGTGACAGAGTGATACCCTTTCTCAAAGGAAAAAAAAGCATTTCTTAAATGTTCAGAGGTGTAGCAAAAGAATACTACAAGGATTTTTTGTACCAGTAGAAACTTGGTCAACCCTGTAAATCTTTAAGAGTGGACAGTTTGGAAAAGCTTCTCAGAAGGTAGACTGGAGGTGCCTGTGATGCCTTGAGCAGCCTTGAGGATTAGAAAGTCCCACATGGCAATGTAAGGCCAGAGACCAGGTGATGGTAACATGCTCTCAGAAGTCCCCTGAACACATTTGACTTTAAGCATAGATGACAGCTCCTTTGGAGTTCAAGTTAAGTTACATCTTCAATATGGATACAAAACTAAGCCTTCAACCAGAATCTGGGGCAAGAGTTTAAGTAAAGGCCCATGTATCAAGTTATAAATCAAACTGCTAAATCAAATACGTCTTCCTCCCTTGACAAGTATACTTTCACAACAACCTGGAAAGCTGCATTTCATATACTGGAGTTCTGTGACAGGGCATGGTGGCTTGGGGAAAGCTTGTCCTCTGGCTCCGTCTTCCCTTTTCTTCCCATCTGTGGCTCTATCCTGGCCCCTCATGCCCATATATGAGCATGGACACTCCAGCCTACGTATCCGTGCTGTCCACATCCCTGACAAACAGCTGATCCTTGGACACCCCTAGGCACTGGCTTTTGTACCTGATGACATGATCTGTCTTCAAGAATGAACCTGAAGAAGCTGCCATTGCAGGGTTTGGAGTAGGACTTGGAGCCCCTTGGACAGAGAATTCCATTGTTCCCACCATGGGCCATGGTCTAGACAGGAAGACATGGGCCCTTGATGGGCATGTCCTCCTGGCCCCAAGGACTCCAGTTCTAATAGTAGCAAGGCCTCCAACAATCCACCCCCTTGCTATGGATTTGTATAGTTTAAGTTATAGATACACCATTAGTCATTGAGGGTGTTATTACTAGTGGTGAATAATTTCCACATTTTATTAAATGTGCAGATAACAAGGGTTGTGCCATCTAAACCTTTTGACACACGTTGCATCCCTGCTAAGGGAATTCTGATAGATAAATTATAGATACAGATCATACATTTTGCTTTACATAGGAGCATTGCTCTATCCTCTGGCTTTACCCATTTATTCATTATCAGTTGATTTAAACTGTTAGAACCAACTTTGATAAGGAGGATGGAGAGTAGTTTTAATGCTCTTCTCTTACAGGTTTGGTTTTTCTTTTTTCCTTGAATAGAGCTCCCTAAAAGCAGCAGTGGAATTCCAGGGGCAGCTGAATGGGGCTGGCAGCAGGGGTGCCAGTGAGTCAGGCTGGTGATGGTGTCCTGTTACCCTCCTTCCTGGGTGCTTTGGTCTGTCCCTCACCAAGATCTGGTTTGTGACAATCTCTGCCTGTTAGTTGAGCCAAAGCTTAGAGTAGCAAGGACTTTCCCCATGTATAGTATTTTAATCTTTCAACCTCTATATTACTCTGGTCCTTCTTCTAAAGAACTGTCATTGCAAGCACTTGTATCTCCTCCCATTGGAAGTAGCAGAGAGTTTAGCTAACTGCATATGAAGGATCAAATTCGTACATGTTTTTACATTTAGTAAAAAGGCAAACTCCACTTTTAAGGATGTGACATAGAGGTGTGGTAGCAGAAGTTGCAGTAAAGAACTCTGTCTCAGCTAGAGGAGTCTGTACCTTCAGGAAACCTGGAATCTCAAGAGGCTGTTATTTGCTCATGCTTGTGGCAGGGGAGCATAGTGGTTAAGAGCAATGGTCTGGCACTGCACTGTGAATTTAAAACCTAGCCCTAGCACTTATCACCAAGACCCAGGTAAGCTATTTAAACTCTCTGTGCTTGACTTCCTCATCTGGCAGTTGGAAATAATAACTCCAGATAGTCATACATTAATAGATGCAAAGCATTTAGAATAGTACCTGGCACCTTGTAAGTGACAATTATCTCCTGGTATAGACAGACAATATTTCCACATCCTATTTAAGATGTGAGAGTTCAACAAATAACATTTTTAGTGGCAATGGGAAATGCATGGTTCCTCCTGGTCATTAGCTCTTTGGTTTCAGTACATCTCTATGAAGATGATTCATGGCCTTGTGGTTGGCCCCGACTGTGGACCATAGACAGCACTATGTCCAGTGTCTTGCACCTGGACATAGGTGACCTTCTGTGGCAGGCAAGCCCAGTGTTACACATCACTCTTGTCAGAGGGATGGCAGCTCCCTTTATGCCTTCTCCTGTGAACAGCTTTAAAAAACATTCTCCTAGGAAGCAAAACAAGTGGTGGCCGCTTGGTAAGACTGCAGTACAAGATCTAAGGTGTTCATTTTCTTTGTTTTAAGCATAGTTAAATTAATAAATATTGGTTAAATGAATGACCCAGGACCCTTCTTCTTTGAATGGTGGAAGATGCTTTCTTATTTCTGCTCTCTGCCAGCCCCACTGTGCCTCTCAGTAGCAAGTTGCTGTGTCTCAGATTAGTTAGTGGATCTCATCCATTTTGACATGGTACCACTGTAAGATTCCATATCAACATTCTTATAGCCATTAATTCTCAACTCCATCTTCATCCATACAGCAAAACATATGTAGACTCTACATATTCAAAGACAAATGTGATATCATCATGTCTTCTTCTTCCCTCTGACTCACATCATGGCATCACAAAAACTCAAGGAGAAGGTAGCATTTTCTCTTTCACTTTGAAAATTGCTTGGGCCTGGAGAATTGACATTTAACTGAAAAAAAAATGCCCAACTGTATTCATAGCACAATAATCTTATATTGAACAATGGGGACATAAGTGTAATATGTAACATATTTTCTTCCAGTCACAGAAGATCTTATTAGACGGAATGCTGAACACAATGACTGTGTCATTTTTTCCCTGGAGGAACTCTCGTTGCATCAGCAAGAAATAGAAAGACTAGAACACATTGATAAATGGTGCCGGGATTTAAAAATTCTCTATCTTCAAAATAATCTTATTGGGAAAATTGGTAAGTTTCAGTGCTTTGCTCTCATGGTTTCTTTAACATTGTGAATGAGAGAACTTTGGAAAGTGTAGTGTTATTTTTAGAAGAAGACAATCATTGGAAAAGAATTGCATGAGAAAACAGACACAGCCATCTTTCAGTAGTTGTATGGGGGGCATTCCCTGAACATTTCTGTGTGTAGTGAAAACAATTTCCAGCAAGGAGCTGGGAGAGCACATAAAAATGAGGAACACATTACTTGACCTGATCATCTAAAAAGACAGAGAACACATCAAACCTGATATTTTTTAAGTTTGAAAGGGAGGAGGTATTTGTCATGGTTTTACATCACAGTGCAAAACTAATTTATATAAAAATTGAGGGAGTCCTTGTCAGGTTACTGCAGATTTATTGTATATTTATTGTGACCATATATGTGCAAGGCATTGTGCTCTGTGTTGGGTATTGAGGGGGTTCCAATTTGGAATGAAAATTAGAGGTAAATGCAGGAATCAGGTCAATGAAGATAAAAACATCAGCATTAAAACTGATAAAGAAAAGCGACTTAGACTTGCAGCCAAGTTGGCTTGCTAATATTGCCCTTGGAATACCCACCCGCCCAGTTACATGCAGAATTGGACAACCACAAGTTTCTCCTACCCAGGTGGGTCTTTGCTTTATGTCAGGAGGTAGGTTGAGATCATGTGCTCTCTGCTGGCAGGAAGATTCCAGAAATCAGGAAAGAGGGTGGGACTGGGTGTGCTGAGTTTCTTCTCCTGATGAACCTATCAGATACGTTGGTCTTCCTTCCCCCACCACACCCGACTTCTCCCACAGAATGGTGAATTAAAGGGCAGAGGGAAGGGAGGCCTGTGCAGTTGCTCTAATGGAGGTCCTGCCACATGGAAACTAAAGGAGAATCCCCAGCACCCAGAAAGAGAAAGCACAGGCTCTGGCGTCAGGTGGACCTGTGTCAGAACGCTGCCTCTGCCACCTACCTGTTTGCAGTGTGAAATTTCACAAGTCAGTTACTTTGCCCAAGTCTTAGTTTTGCCGTCTGTAAAATGGCTAATAATGCCGATGTCTAAATTGGCATACAGATTACATGAAATGATATGCTTGGTACTTGCTAAATCATTAGTATTCAGTAGAGGATAGCTGCTGTGCTGCTACTGTTATCAATTTGATCATTTACCCCAGTGTGCCCCAGGCTAGCCAGTTGAAGGTAGGAGCAGAAGGGAGGAGCCAATGGAGTTGGAGGAAAAAAGATGGAGTCAGGATCGATGAGGCAGAGAGAGTGCCAACCCCTCTGTGCCCTGGCACGAGAACTCAGAGGTCAGCTTATTTTACTTCCCATGGTAATGTGCTGGGGTTCACATCAGGGGGCATTTGGCAATGTCTGGAGATATTTTTGGTTGTTGCATGTGTATGGGAGGATGGGGAGGGGATGCTATTGGCATCTAGGGTGTAGAGGCCAGGAATACTGCAAACAGTCCTGCAGTGCACAAGATGCCACCCCCGCCCCCAAGAAAGAATGATCCAACCCAAAATGTTAGTATTGCTGAGGTTGAGAAATGCTGGTGATGTGGTTGCGTGTAGTTTCGTAGATAATTGAAAATTGGCTTCAGGCTTGCAGAAAGCCTAGCTTTGCATCATTTTTTGAAGATTTACTAAAATTCTCTGTATTTTTTCAGTTAATTATTTTTGGCATCTTTAACTTGACCAGAAATTAGAAACTCTGGCACATTGTTCAATTAAAAAGGCTATTACAGAAAACCACCAGCTTTTATGCATGGGGGCATGAAAGAACGGTTCTAATTGTACAGATCTAAAAGAGTTCCCAAAATTTTAATCTTCACAGCTGGGTCCATCACAATTACTAATTAGGAGCATGGTATTTCAGTCCTTTTCAGAGCTGTCAGAAAGCTTAAATTTTTGCTTCCAAAGTATTCTTAAATTAAACACCCTTTTAAATCCCAATAATGGAATTTTTCAGTGCTGCTCCACCCATAGGCATTTAGGCACTTATTTAGCAAGTAAAACTACTCCTCTAGGATTCAGACTTGCTCTTGTGCTATTGGGGTGGAAATTTGCGAAGCAGTTGCCTTTCTTAAAGCTCTGTTGCCCATGGGAAGACATAGGTGGTCTGCTGAGGAAGGCGCTGCTTAGAGGTGACCCAAGAGGGAACCCAGGGGCCAGGTGGGGTCTTGTCCAGTGCCCTGCCCCAGACCTAATGAATCAGAACCTGTGGGCTCCTGGAACCAACCCTTTCAACAGCTTCACAATGGGCTGCATGCCTAGGCCAAGTTGAGAGCCACAGAGCTTTGTAAACCTGAGAAGGGAGAGGGTCTACTCCAAGTTCGTGGGTCTGCTTAGTTGATGAGAACTGTTTGTAGAATAGTTTTGCTAGAACTCAGACTCCCTTTCCACTACACAAGAGGCTCTTCTATTTTGTCTTACTGAGAGCTTCACCCCCTTCCCTTTTTCCAAGTTGGGCCCTGTTGTTTTTGAGGAGTTAATTTAGGAAACCCTCCCTGAGCAAGCCTTACTTTTCTATCATGTGACTCCTTTAGCATTTAGAGGGTGATGCATATAACAAAGGGAAGTCCTATTTCGAACAGGTATTTTATTGTGGGCTGGCCATTTTAATAATAATAAAGTATTTTTGTTCAGGATATAGACTAGACTCTCATAGTTCTTGGCACACAGAAACCTCCAAATCTGTTGACAATTGAATGCTCAGATGTTTCTAGAGATCCTTTGAGAACATTAGAATTACTTATAATAATTTAAATTCTGAGACAAACTTCTGTAATTTTTCCCCCCAAAATTCTCCTTTTAAACAATGCATAAATTGAAACTCAGAGCTGTGAACTGTTCACGACTATGGAAACAAATATATGATGTTTTGTAAATTTTTGATTAACTTTTAGTGGTGATAAGGGTGATGATTATAAATCACCATGTTTTTCAGCTTCATCATATCCCTGAGAAATGGGCAGAGGAGGCACTAATTGAGTGAGGCTGCCCCTAGTGCACAGTCCTTAGCAGAGTTTTCTACATTCCTCTCATCTTAGAAAGAACTGTCCTTTTAAGGTGTACTATAATGATTTAGTTCCAGGTTCTGGAGTGCAATTTCCTGGCTCTACCACTTAACCTTGGACAAGTAAGTTAATTTTCTGTACCTTGGTGTTCTGATTTGTAAAAAGGAGACGATCATTTTGACCTCATAGGGTTATTATGAGGATTAAATAAGATAATATATGCAAAAGGCTTAGAACATTGTGTGACATATAATAAGCACTCAGCAGTGTTTGATATTATTCACTATTTTTCAAAGGCCCCATTCTGCAGCAATTCTGTGACTTGTTTGTGCTTGTGGTTTTGCCTGTATGGGCTTTCATATTTATTAAATAAGATAATCCTGTATCAGGTCGATTTTGGCTTCAAGTCAAAGAAACACAACTGAATGTGGTAGAACAGTAAGGAAATCAATTATCATACCCGTCTCTAAGTCTAGAGGTAGGACAGACTCCAGAATCAATCAGGGTTGGCTGATTCCTTCTCTCTGCTCTACCAGCTATCCAGATTTGTCCTGCTGTTGTTTCCCTTATGATTGAGTATAAGAATCAATAGAGAGAGTAATTCCTTATTAATATCCCACAGGAAAAAGAGGTAAGAACCCCCCAAGCATGGAATATAGATCCTTCCCTTTTATCTGGGTAGGAGCACTTGGTTTGCATGTCCTCTCCTGTACAACACAGTTGCCAAGAGACTGCCATGGGCTGTTTGGCTTAAACCTACCTTCCTGAGCCATCACTAGCCAGAGAGATTAGATTGTCATGCACTGGCCCAGTTTGGTTAAACCTACCCCCCCTAGAGTTAGGGCTAGGTAGAGACATGAGCAATGTCTCTAGGGTTTCATTAGGAAGGATGGAGGGAGAAATAGGTCCTCCTTAGACAGCCACCATGTCTGATGTACAGGTATAGATTTGAAAAAGCAACATGGTTTTGGTAACCATAATAATCTTTAGATTTTCTTCATTATTTTAACAATAGATTACATACAAGTGTCTTTATTTTGAAGATTATCTTGTAATTAATTACATTATCTTATATTTCAGAAAATGTTAGCAAACTCAAGAAACTTGAATATTTGAATTTGGCTTTAAACAACATTGAAAAAATAGAAAACTTGGAAGGTAAGAATGTTTATTCTGTTATGTTATTATGAATTAAAATTGAGATTTAAAGTTAGATTTAACAGTCTTCTATAAAAATAGGTATGCTTTTAAAATTAACATTTTACATACAACATATAATTATTCTTCTTATAAAAATTTAAGCAATAACATGATACGTAAATTCAAAAATGGAAGTTACTTTACCCCTTCCTAACCTAGCCTCCTCAGAGGTAGCCAGAATTAACACTTGGGTATATAGAAGGTGGTTTGTTTTATTTTGCTTTCTATTAATGGTATCATACTATGAGTATTGTTTTGAAAATTAGTTTCTTCCCTAAAATTACCTTGCTTTTTTGATATCCAGGAAAGGGGGTGTGGGGCTACGTACTAGAATCATTGTAGACTGATTTATCTAACCATCTGTCTGCAAATGGACATTTGGGTGAGTTCCAGCATTTTGCTATAATAAGCATAGCTACAGTGAGCCTCCCTCTACATTTTACTTTGTGTACATGTGCACAGTTTTTTTCTAGGACAGATACTTAGAAATGGAATTCCTTCATTGAAATCAGCATATTTTGAAAGATACTGCCAAATTGTGCCCTAAAATATTTATTGTATTGATTTGTGCTTAGACTAATCCTTGTGAGTACCCATTTCTACACAACAATACTTTCTATAAACAATATTTTTTTAAGATAGGAAGATATTTTTGTTTATTTTTATAGTAGCCACCCTATCCTAATAGGTGTGACGGGGTATGTTATTGTGTTTCTGATTGCATTTACTTAATGACTAATAATGTTAAGAATTTTTTATGTACTTGCTGGTGATTTAAATATCTGCTTTGAAAAAATGTTTATTCAAAACTTTTGGCCCATATTTAAATTAGTTATATTATTTGTCTTTTTATTGCTAAGTTGTAAAAGTTATGTATATATTCTACATGCTAGACTTTGATCAGATTATTTGATTTGCAGATATATTCTTCCAATATGTGGGTTTTCTTTTCAACTTTTGTGATGGTGACCTCTGAGGTACAATTGTTCTTAATTTTGCCTATAGCTTTTTTTTTTTTTTTTTTTTTTTTTTTTTTTTTTTTTTTTTTTTTTTTTTTTTTTTTTTTTTTTTTTTTTTTTTTTACCTATAGTTGTCTTTGGTTTTATTATCTGGATAGTAAAGGCCTTTATTGAATAAATTGAGAAGTGCTTCTTATTTGATTGTTTTTCAGAAAGCTTGTAAATGATTTGTTAATTCTTCATTAAATATTTGTTGGAATACACTAGGAAAGCCATCTAGTCCTGGACTTTTCTTTGGGAAAGTTTATTATTAATTTAATCTCTACTTGTTGTAGGTCTATTCACATGTTCTGTTTCTTCTTGACTTAGTTTTGGAAGGTTATGTCTTTCTAGAATTTATCTACTTCACTTAGGTTATCTCATTCATTACCATTACAGTTGTTTTTACTACTCCCTTATAATGTTTTTCATTTTTTCTTTAAGGTCAATAGTAAAATCTCATCTTTCATTTCTGATTTACTAAATTTGAGTGTTCTCTTTTCTTTCTGATTAATGTGTAGCTAACAGTTTGTCAACTTGGTCAGTTTTTTCAAAGAACCAACTTTTGATTTTCTCTATTGTTTTACATTCTCTATTTTGTTTACTTCCACTGTAATCCTTATTATTTCTTTCTCTTTATGTTTTCTCTTTTTTCTAGTTTCTTAAGGCAGAAAATTAGGTTATTGATTTGAGGTATTCTTTTTCATGGAGGCATAAATAAAATTCTATGAATTTTCCTCTGAGCATTAGTTTTTTTGCACCTAAGTTTTGATATGTTGTGCTTTTGTTTTAATTCATCTCAAAGTATTTTCTGATTTCCTTTGTGATTTTTTTCTTTAATCCATTGCTTATATAGCAGTATTGTTTAATCTCCACATCTTTGTGATTTCCCCACATTTTCTTATTTTACTGATTTCTAGTTTCATTCCATTGAGGTCAAATAAATACTTTCTTTTCTTTTAATTGCTTTAAGCTTATTGAGACTTGTTTTATGGCCCAACATTTGATCTATCCTAGAGGCTGTTCATGTACATTTGAGAAGAATGTGCATTCTGCTATTCTTGGGTTTAAGTTCTAAATATACCTGTTAGGTCTAGCCTTTTGTTTGTTTCTTTTTTTCTTACTTTGCCTTAATGTTGTCCTACTCTTCCATTTTCTTGCTGATATTGTGTCTAGTTGTTTTATCTATTATTGAAAGCAGGTTATCGATGTCTCCAATTATTATTGTTGAATTGTCTACAGCTCACTTCAATAGCATCAGTTTTTGCTTTATATAGTTTGGGACTCGCTCTTAGGTGCTTATATGTTTATAATTGTGTTATCTTTTTGATGAATTGATGTTATTACAAAATGTCCTTAGTTGTCTATAATAACAATGTTTGCCTTAAAGTCTTTTTGTTTGGTATTAATATAGTCACTCCAGATCTCTTTGTTTCTTTTTGGTTACCATTTTCATGGTATAACATTTCCTTTCCTTTGCCTTCCCAACTATTTCTATCTTTGCATCGAAAGTGCTTTTCTTTACACAGCATTTAGATGAATCATGTTTTGATGTTGAATCCATCCTGTCAATCTCTGCCTTTTAACTGGGAAGATTAACCCATTTACTCTTAATGTAATTAACAATAAGATAGAATTTGTATCTGTTATTCACAATGTGTTTTCTGTATATCTTATGTCATCTTATGTCTACCTTGTTCTGTTTTTGGATTACTGTTTTCATTTTTGTTATTTTTCATGTGTACCATTTTAATTCCCTTGTTCTTTCTTTTACTGTACATTTTTGAGTTATTTTCTTTGTGGTTTCCCTGGGAATTACAATTAATATCTTCATTTACAACAATTTAGTTCAAATTAATACCAACTTCCTTTCAATAGTATACAGACTTTGCTCCTGTATAGTTTTCCTTCCTTTGTTTATGCTGTTACTGTCACATATCACATCTTTATATATTATATGCCCATTAACATAGATTTATAATTATTTCTTTTTGAAGTTGTCTTTTAAATAATTTAGGAGAAGAAAATAGGTACAAACAAAAATATATTTGTATTGTCTTTTATATTTACCTATATAGTTACCTTTTGTAATTGTTTTTACTTTATCAAATAAATTTGAGTTTCTCCTTAGTGTCTTTTTATTTCAGCCTGAAAGACACTCTTTACTATTTCTTACAGCATAGATCTGTTAGTGAAAGACTCTCGTTTTTGTCTATCTAAAAATAATTTATTTCCCATTTTTTAAGGGGAGTTTTCCCAGATTGAGAATTATATGTTGATAATTACATTTTTACCCTTTCTTCTTTCCCTCCTCCCTTCCTTCTTCCATCTATCCATTTATCTACCTATTATCTTTTCCAATAACTTTATTTTATATTTTTTAATCTCTCCAAGAACTTATTTCAATTGGATTTTAGTAGTATTATACTGCTCTTTTGTGCCTTTTAACTTGTTCTTTTATTTAAATCCATTTTTTCTTGTTATTGTACATTTTAAAATATTTCACCAGAATCAAATTCCAAATAATCATTTTGTTTTCATCTCATTCATCCAAAATAATCATTTGTGTTCATTTTATAGTTCAGTCCATCTACAATTAACTATTTTGGCCATACTTTTTATTCTTCTGAACTTACTTCCATGCTCTGATTGCTTTGTTCCTGTGGTGTGTATTTTTATTTTATGGATGAGATATCTTCTAAATATCTTTGGAGATTTTTGTTAGAGCTTTTTGTTGTCAATTTTTTCCATCCCCTGAATTATCTTCTTCATCTGAGATTTTCTGTTTTATTTTGAAGGCTTCTGTCTTGTGCTATTTTTCTGTAAATATCTGGTAACATTTGGTATCTGATCATAATCACAAAAGATGTGGTGTATTAGGTGGCTTGTGTGACTTACTCTGCAGTTGTGAGGTTCTGCTTGCCTATCCAGCCTCAGCCTGTCTGGCAGAGCCACTGTGTACTCTGTGAGTGGGTGGGGCATGCTGACTGGCAGACTTCACTTTAGAGTGCAGGGCCATGGAGCAGAGGCAGGCAGCCTGCTCTCCCCACCCCACTGCCATCTGCTAAACCTGAAATTAGGAGGACTTTACTTAGGTCATGGTGGATTTTAGCCTATTTGCCTACTAGAGTAGAAATGGATATTCCAGTGACTATCAAGATTATTTATTAACAATTATATAAATATGAATCATATGTTTTTGTTTTTCATTCTCAAAAATTACCATTGCCAAAGCCCCCAAAACTGCCTGAGTCCTGGGATCAAGAAGATCCTTTTCATCATTGGCATTTTTCTGCATTAGAAATAGAGTCATTGCTCTCTCCCAGCTAACACTTTATAGCCCTGTTCTCCCGTGAACAAATGGAATAAAAAAATGTATTCTATGTCCATGTTTTGTGATAATGAAGTTTCTATCTAAAATGTCAAGGAAATAATTAAAAACTGGCATTCTTGGCTGGGTTGTCTGGGGCTTGTTAGTTTTGTGAAGTCAGTTGTTTGTGTGATTTGTTTTATTTATGTACCACTAGAGGGCAGCATCGTCACTATTGTCTTTTTTAACTTGGCAAACGGCAGGCCAGCCCGCCTCCTGCCTTTTACCTGGACAGGTCTTCTTTTTGTGCTTTGCCTTCCCGCTTTAACACAGGTGAACTGGGTGCAGGGTAGCTTGAAGATTGTTTGGTGAGGGCGGTGGAGGGGGATGGTGGGAATAGAGGATGCATCTTATCTGCTGGCAAATATGTACTTTTGCTTAATTTTAAGGGCTTGAGGTGACAGGAGGAAGATGAAGGTACACCTTCAGCCCGTCTGCTTAAGTACATCTCAATATAATTTAAAAAATAAGCTGTTCTGCTTTTCTACTTTTTTTCCTTGGATGGCAAAAATAAATTAATAAATATATATTTATAATATATATTTGTATATATAATATATATATATGGCTAGTATCCTTTTTTCTTTTTCTCCTGTTGAGGATTCACCAGGGTAGAATAAAGTGCTTTTGTTTTCCATCGCTTACCCTAACCTGGAAGGAGAGGTGGAATTTCCTATAGCCTGAGCTTTCCCACCCTCCTTGGGTGGTCGATGTTGTTGATTTCCATGATTTTTAGACCCCAGAGGGTCCCTGAACTGGATCTCTGCAGAACAGGAGACAGAGACTTGGTCTCCGCTGAAAGAAGCAGTGCCTAACTCCAGAGAGATTTTCTCAAGCTTGGCCAGTTTGGCAAGAATTTTTCATCTTAGGATGACAAAGGTAGTTTAATTTTTTAATTGTAGTCCAAGTAGAAGAAACAATAAGATTCGACACAAAATATAATGAACATTTGGAGGGTTTTTTATCTACAAAATTACAGCAGAATCCAAAGATGTATAACATTTTCACCTCATTGGAGTCTTTCAAATGTCAGTCTTTTCTGATATGAAAGAAAAATGTAATTAAAATGTCCTCCAAAGCCTCCTAAAGTAAACTTAAGAAATGCCACCTAACCTATCTTAAGTCAGATTACCCCAAATATACCTTCCACATTTATAAAATTTATCTATCATTTTTGCCAATGTAAAATAAACATACAGACATACAGATATAGGGTTAGTTATATTTATAGATATAGTTTTGTACACATCCTTCATATAGTGGCTGAGTCTATAAATTATAGTCTGCTATATAAATTATAGTCTACTGTCATTTAACAAACTGCATTATCAAATTTATTGATGTATATTGATGTGTTTTAAATGCAATCTTATTGCTTGGTGCTGGAGCTGTTTTTAATTATGTTTGCTATTATGAATAGAACTGTTCTGAACAGACTTTTATGAGTTACTTCTGTTTCCAGTTGAGATATTTAGTTGGGAACTTTTTTTTTCCCCAGATAAAATTCTAGCAATAGAGGAAAAAAGAATTTAAAGGCCTATTTTATGTATTGATAGATTGGATGCTGAAAGGTATAACTCTTATCTCATAGATTTACCGATATATATTTTTAATATTAGCCATGTTTTTATTAATTTAATAGAAATAATGATTTTGTTTCCCCATTTCATTTATATAATTATTTTTGAAGACGTGAAGTTAATGAAAAATCTAGACTATATAAAAGCATTTATTTGTTCTTGTACATTTTGGATATTTATCTTTTGCACAATTAATATTTTTAACATAGTAGCATAATAGTTCAAAAGGTCACAGTGCTACTATACTTACGTCCCTTGTCAGTGCCCCCAGTCCTCTAAGTCCTACTGTATAGAGGTGGCTACTCTAAATTCCCCTTGCTTCTAAGTGTCCAAATAATGCACTCAATATTATGTTTATCTCCAACTATTGAACTTACATCATGCTTGTCTGCTATTTCTTGTTATTCCTATTTTAGATGTTATCTATTGACTTCTAACGTAGAAGGTGCAGATTTGGTCTCTCACACCATTGATTGCAAGGTTCTTAATTTCCTTCTACCCACCTGCCGTGTATTTTCATATGACATTAACAGGATATCATAATGAAATATGGGATATGGACCCATTTACAGGGACTTATCTTTTGAATTAATTCTTTTTGGAGGGGATATTACACTCGCTGCTCAACTCCCCCACATCTAATCTCTGGCTTTCTTATCCCACCTGCCTCCTCCTGCCTTCTTCCAAGCTGGTCTCTCCCTCTCCACCTGCGTCATCAATTCCAGGCAAGGCAGTCCTGGGCCATACTTCTGCTGGGTGGTGACAACTGCTTTTACTTATAGACTCAAGTACATGTTCCACAGAATTGTGGCTTGAGAATTTTAAGAGAAGATGATGATGCTAATTTAATAATAAATAGCTAACATTGGCAAAGAGACTCTTTAGCACAGGGGTCCCCAACCCCTGGGCAGAAGACCGATAGGGGTCTGTGGCCTCTTAGGAACTAGAGGCACAGCAGGAGGTGAGCTGTGGGCCGAGAGAGCGATAGTGCCTGAGCTCTGCCTCCTGTGTGCTGATTTAGATTCTCAGAGGTGAGGAACCCTATTGTGAACTGATCAGGGGAGGGACCTGGGTTGTGTGCTCTTATGAGAACTTAACTAATGCCTGATGATCTGAAGTGAAACAGTTTCATCCTGAAACCATCCCATCCACTATCCGTGGAAAAACTGTCTTCCATGAGGCCAGTCCCTGGTGCCAAAAAGGCTGGAGACTGCTGCTCTAACGTACCAGTTCAGAGAATCTTTGGACCTGGGTCCAAATCCCAACTCATCCCTTTAGAGCCATGTAAACTCTGGTAATTTCCTAGCTCATTTGCATTGCAGTTTCAAGTATATATTGCCAGATAGATCCCAGAAGCAGCTGATGCTGGAGGATCCACTTCCAAGATGGTTGCCTTAGTTGCCATCTGGCACTGCTTCTTGGTGTGTTTCTTTCCACAGAAGCAGATTTTGTTCTCCCTCACTGCTTTTATGATTCTCCAGGTGGCTCAGGGTCTCTGAGCACAGTGAAGTGAAGGTAGCCAGACACTTGATATGGCTTCGGACATGTCCTAGAGCAATTGTTCTTAGGGCAGTCCTTCCAGTGTGAGAGTTTCAGATGTCTAGGCAGCCCAAAAACCTCACTGGTGCTGTAGTCTCTTGGTCAGGCAAGTCACTAGGGCCAGCCCCAACGCAGAGCAAAGGAGAAGGACTTGATGCCATCTCTCCATGAGAAATGGCATGAGTGCACATGATAATGGGCATCTTGGAGCCAAGGGCCCACACTGAGTTATCTGACCTTAAAATAAAGATAATAATTGTGATATTTCTCTCATAGACATGATGTTAGGATTGAATAAGATACTGTGTATAAAGGGCATAATAAACACCAAATAAATATTAGCCATGTAGTTAATAAGCATATCATGTACCTGGAGCATACTTAGGACATTTGAGAAAACTATGCTAACTTATATCTTAGTTTTCTATCAGTTTCATGTATTTTCTCTATTTATACACTGTTAAATCTCAAATATAACCATGTTGCAAAATTTTAAGAAACAGAATGATGTTTAATCTTAATTCCACCATTGCTATTATCATTTTGGTATATTAATTTTTTTCTGTATTTTATATTGCTGTAATTTTAGTGTATGGGTGATATTATATCTTACTTTTTCCACTTTTATTATGTCATAAACTCTCCTCCTCCATGCTGTGATAGCTTTCATAACCATCATTTTGAATGTTCTTATAGCATTAAATATTGAATAGATGTATTAGAGTTTGCTTGACAATTTTTCTACATTGGGTCTCTTTCTACCTGTGCTTATTTATTTTATGCCATGTAATTATATTTACCAGAATTTAATGTCCAACTATAATAGTCACCTACACTCTGTCTTGTCAATTCCATTTTTTCCCTCCCTTGCTCAATTATCTTTAAAGTTGCTTTTCCTTTAGTTTTCACCTGAGCCAACTGAATTTCTTATTAAATATTTAATGTTATAAGAACATTTAAATAGAGAAAATACATGAATCATAATGGAAGAGCATGTAGAACTTTGAAGAAGTAAGTGAGAGCGAGGTAGACCTGGGGTTTAGCTGGGGATGGCCTTCTAGACATTGAAGGTTGCAAAATCTGCCATGTTAATCCCACAAACATGAAGCAGTCATAGGGAGAGAGAATCTTATATTGAACCAAGCCCACAAAGGCTGCTGTGTAAACCGGGTCAACTCTTCTTAGTTCACGGAAAGAAACTACAAGGTTTCTGCTCATGAGACAGCTGTACTTGCTTCTTTCCCTGTAGGTACATTTTCCACGAAGTCCTATGATAATTAGAGGGCTCACTGAGCTATTCTAATCATCATGTTTACTGATACTCTAGGTGGCAAGCTTTATGCTAAGCGCTTTACATGAGTCATCTTATTATCTTCACAACTTCGGACTCCAGTACTAATACCATTATAATTCTATAGATGAGGGGGCTGAAGCTTGTAACTTATCCAAGGTCACATTAGCAAAGATGAGGTAGAGGAAGCACTTGAACTCGTATCTGTCTAATTCCTAAGTGTGGACTCCTATCCACCAAGTTCGCATGGAATGTGAATGAGGGGATTAATTCAAATTCCAATTTGAATTTGATTCAGGTTTCTTTAGCATCTGGCTGGCTATCTCTGTAACGAAGGTAGATGGGTCAGATTTACTATAAAACCCTATTTCAGTGACTCACCCTTTTTCTATTATTCCTTTGAGCATCAAAGCATCTTGTTCTTTACCTTTGTTAATACCTTCAGTTCAGTTCTCAGTGGCCTTGGAGCCATTCTCTCTCTGCTAGGTGACTTTGCAAATATTGGTTCTGATGCACTGGTTTTATGACATGCCCTTCTTTTTGGAGAAACGTTCCACTATCACCCTCCAAGATGAAATGTGTCCTGCCGACCTGCTAAAACTCAGGAGGACAGCTTCCAGGGACCCTGCCTACTAGGAGTTTTGTTCGGAGGCAGCACCCACTGTAGTCGCAGCTTGTCCTTTTGCTTTTTTCATGCCGGATAGTGACCAGATCAAAACATTTACCAGCCTCGCAAATGTGAGCAGGGAAAATCATTTCCCCTGGCTGGAAGGACTCAGGGGGTAAAAATAAGGGGAGACAGAGATAGAAAAATCAGTTAAGATGAAGCCTTTGAGTTGATATTTCTGAAGAATCACTTCATGGTAAGCAATGCAATAAATCAGCAGACTAAAAATACTACAGCTGTTACTTCCATTATGTGCTATTACACACGGTTTATTACCACTGTGATTTTTCTTTATTTGCTTTGTTTTCTTTTTATTTTTCTCAATAGGATGTGAAGAACTGGCAAAACTTGACTTGACTGTAAATTTCATTGGAGAGCTGAGCAGCATTAAAACCTTGAAGCACAATATCCATCTGAAGGAACTGTTTCTCATGGGGAACCCATGTGCTTCCTTTGACCACTATAGGGAGTTCGTGGTAGCAACTCTTCCACAATTAAAGGTATGGTTATTTTAATGGCACAGAAATCACGGAGAAATGAACATGAGCAACTACAATAATTCCTGCTTTAGTTGTAACAACAGTGAAGGTGTTGCTTCGGATAATGGAATATTCCAGAGAGCCCAAAGTAATTATTTAAATGGCTAGACCTTTAATACTGTTTGAATAGTTGTAATAAATCCCTGAAAAATAAATTGCATACTTTTCACCTTTCTCATCCGAAACATACAGAACTTAATTTGACTTTTTCTCAGTGAGTTCAAATCATAGACGCAGAAGATTCATCGTTACTGATTAGAATTCATTATTACATACAGCAAGCCAGAAGTTTAGGGTTTTAGAGGTAGCTACAGCTTTATATTACATATTACATACCTTTATATTACATAGTCTTAAGCTACTGTGCTTTTGTAATTATTTTTATCATTGCTTTTTCTTAACATATTCTCTATAGCAGTGGCTCACAGTCTTTTTTTATTTTTATTTTTTTTGAGAAGGAGTTTTGCTCTTGTTCTCTTATTGCCCAGGCTGGAGTGCAATGGAAAGATTTCAACTCACTGCAACCTCCGCCTCCCGGGTTCAAGTGATTCTCCTGCCTCAGCTTCCCAAGTAGCTGGGATTACAGGCATGTGCCACCATACCAGGCTAATTTTGTATTTTTAGTAGAGATGAGGTTTCACCATGTTGGTCAGGCTGGTCTTGAACTCCTGACCTCAAGTTATCCACCCACCTCGGCCTCCCAAAGTGCTGGGATTATAGGCATGAGCCACCACGCCCCTCAGGTTCACAGTCCTTGCTGTGCCTCAGAACATGTGGAAGCCTTTTCAAAACACACACTGCTGTGCTCTTCCCCCAGGGTTTCTGGGTCACGTCTGACATGGGGCCTGAGATTTCACATTTCTAACAAAATCTGGTAATGCTGCTGCTGGTGCAGGGACCTCATTTGACAACCACTGCTGTGTATGTTACTCTTATACCATATCCCCCCAGTCAAATAATTTTAGAACTGAGGAAAAAAAATGTGATTTCTTGAGAAATCATACAACAGAGAATATTAGAACAGCAGTGTTAAGTTTCATATAATTCTAAGAGTTCCCAGCCTGCGTGTGGTTCTGTGTTTTTGCAAAGAGAATGCATGGAGACATCACCTTTACAACAGGCATTTTTTCAGTTCTCAAAGGACATTTGTTTCTTAGCCTTCTGTGTTCTCTGTAGTCAACAGATTGCTGACTGCTGGATTAATGGAACACATTTCTTCTAATGTAAAATTTCTCAATTTAAGAGAATGAGTGATTCTGGTAATTGAATATAAAATAAATGATAAATTGTCTCAAACGTAACCTAAACTGATCATTATTATGCAATGATTTCCTAGAAAATGAATTGGTGAGAACCTGACTATCATAGAACCAGATCTTGTAGTATAATGCTGTGAGCCATTGCCTTGGAAGGGATAAGGGCCCAGAAGTCCTCGTGGCCGCTGCAGTGGAGCCTGTGCCAGTATTGCAGTGAGCAGGCTAGAGGTGTGACAGCTGTCACGTGGCTGCTGCAGGCAGGGTCTGAGGTTGTGCCATGAGGTGCTTTATGCACAGTGTTTCTGATGCTTCCAAACCCATGCAGGGGACAGGTGTGTTCAGAGATGAGGAAGTCAGGGCTCAGGGAATTAATGCTGCTGGTTTAAGCTGACACATCTGGCAAGGGAAACAGGTGGGATTTGAACCTATGTGAGTCCAACCTTGATACCTCCACCATTCATACTATACCCGCACTCACTGCTTCTCTTTAGGTCAAATTACAGGCTTTGGATAAAGCCTTTCTTTTCAGAAGGACTTCTCCAAATCAACAGCCCCCTTTTGAAAATAGTATTAACATATTTACTAATATTTAAAAATAGGCTGATATACTTTAGAATCTTAATTACCATTTCATTGAAAGCTGAACTGCTTGAAAGGAATTGTGTTAATTAATGTATTATTTTCCCAGGGTTGATGTAACGAAGTACCACAGACTAGAGGCTTAAACAACAGAAATGTATCATCGTATAGTTCTGAAGCCCTCACGTTAAAGTTCAAGTTGTTGACAGGGTTGGTTCCTTCCAAGGGCTGTGAGGGAGAATCTGTTCCATACCTCCCTCCTAGCTTCTGGTGATTTGCCAGCCAGTCTTTGGCATTCTCGACCTTGTAGACACATCACCCTAAGGGTCTCTGCCTTCTTCTTTACAAGGCTCTCTTTATAAAGACACTGGTCATATTCGCTTGGGACCTGCCTGCTTCAGGATGATTTGGTCTCAAGGAATCACATCGATAATCATCCTATTTCCAAAAAGTCCATGATTCGAGCTACTAGGGGTTAGGACTTCAACATCTTTTTTTGTTGGGGGTCCCAATTCAACCCATAACAGCAGAGTAGTTATTTTAGATAGTCACATAGAAGAGGTGTGAGGAGAGTCAGGAGAGTCAGCCCTTTTCGAGGATTTTCTTCCCAGTCGCTGAGCCACCACAGGAGTAGGTAGGCCCTGCAGTATGGTGCGAAACAGATTTGTTAGCAGAGAAACCAGGGTCTGACAGCTGCTTCCACTGCCTGTGAATTGCATGCCTCATTTTACTCATGTATAGTGGGATCATCATTACTACTTTAAGCGAGTTCTATGAGGCCATCAGTACATCTTAGTGTCCCTTTCTCCACTCCAGCACTTCTACAGTTATTATCAATAAGTGTGAATACTCTACCTTTGTGCTGCATGAATCCTGAGTGAAGGAAGATGAAGAAATGCTCAGCTTAAAACTTAATCTCTGAGGCCAGGTGTGGTGGCTCTTGCCTTTAATCCCAGTACTTTGGGAGGCTGAGGCGGGCAGATCACCTGAGATCAGGAGATCGAGACCATCCTGACAAACATGGGGCAACCCAGTCTCTACTAAAAATGCAAAAATTAGCTAGGTGTGGTGCATACACCTGTAATCCCAGCTACTCAGAAGGCTGAAGCAGAATGGCTTGAATCCAGGAGGCAGAGCTTGCAGTGAGCTGAGATCACACTACTGAATTCTAGCCTGGCGACACAGCAAGACTCCGTCTCAAAAAAAAAAAAAAAAAAAAAAAACAAAAAACCAAAACCGTAATCTCTGTTTCTTAGGCCTTTTAACTCAGATGTGATTTTGGCTTGAAGGAAATGCAGGCCAATTTCAAAGACTAACAGAAATCACTAAAAGAGTTAGGTTCCTAGGATAGGTGCTGGTGTACAGTCCCGAAATTGTCATCAGTTACTAATATGAGATCTTTTGCCTCCTGTTAGTAAAGTGACAGAGGATTCAGTTGTCATAGCCTTTTAGGAATAGTAGTTCTAATTAAATCAATATTGACTTAAACCAATTATAAAGACAGAAATCAATCAATCAATGAATGTACTTCAATTACAAGGAAGAAAATATCATCTTGCTCCCCAACGTTCTCTTGAGAAGAAATCCCAGTTGAAAAAAATTATATTTATTCAGATTTTCTAACTTGTTATAATAATACAGTTGTATGTAGTGCATTTATGTTAATAATATATATTTATATATAAATTATACTATATAAAGTAATATAATGAAGTACCACAAATTGGATGACTTAGAAATTTATGAAAGTAATATATTTATATAGTATTATTCATATATAAATATATTTTAATTTGTTTATTCGTATATTTATATATAGTATATTTACTTATTATATGTACTTACAAAATAAGTACATTTCATTTATCTAAAATTTTCCAAATTGATTCAGTCCCAACCCTGTATTAAAGTAGATCAGATTAAGTATGTGGACCACAATTACTTAACACCTTAAATAATAGGTTTTGTTGTATTGAATTTTATCATTATGGTCTCATACATAATGGTATGAAGATACCTTTATTGAAGGATACTACAAGAAACACCCTTATGAAATCTGGGATTGTGTGGACATATTTCTACAGAAACGATGCTTGACATCTCTCAAGATCTCCATTATGAAACTCTGTGCTAGAAATGTGTTTTAGAGCTACGTTACAGGAAAGCTACAAACTGTATTTTTTCCTTAAAGACCATGAAAATTTTGTAACTAATTTTGTTTTTCTATTTCACTTTGGCTGCCAAGAAGCTTGGAACCAAATCTGCAGCCCATCTATAGCAACCATATGAGTTCTTATGACCAGAGCATATTTGGAATTATTTTTTCTAAATCTCCACATAATTGTGACTTATAATTTAGCTGATCCCAATAATTTTTTAATTTATATTTTACCAAATCTTTGTGTGTGGTTTTTTTCCTTTTATATGTTTCCTATTGCTGCTGCAACAAATTGAGGCAAACTTAGTGACTTAAAATTATGCAAATGTATTACCTTATGGTTCTAAAGATCGAAAGCCTGAAATGGTTTCACTGGGCTAAAATCAAGGTGTTGGCAAGGCTATTCTTTCTTCAGGCTCGAGGAGAGAACCCCTTACTTTGCCCCTTTCAGCTTCTAGAGGGCACCTGCATTTTTAGGCTTATGGCCTCTTCCTCCATCTCCAAAGCCATCTTCACATCTTTCCGTAACTCTGACACTCATGCCTTTCTCTTTTACTTACAAGGACCTCAGTAATCCTTATGAGAATCACCCTGACTATCCAAGATCCTTAACCTAATCATACCTGTACGCCCATTTTGCCACGTAAGGTAACATTCATGGAGATTAGAACATGGACATTCTTGGGGAACCATTATCCTCCAACCACACCTTCCTAAATACCTTGCCTCATTTCACAGAATAAGGTTGGGTAGATAAATAGGTGTCTTTAAACTGTTAGTTTTAACATTTTAGACTTTAGTTGATGGTTTTAATATTTTACTCTGGAAAATCATAATTGAAATGTCAGATGTAAACAATGCTATAACAGTAGCCTGTCTGTTTGTCTTGTTGTTAAAGGTGAAACATGGGCTCATTTGTATTAGAGTCCACTCATGTGTAATATTCAAGGCCATTTTTTTCTGTAGAGAGCTTCTGGGAAGTGTCATTGTTATACTCTGAGGCTATGATTTGACTTAAGCATTGAAATTTTTGACATAGTGAGCAATTATAAAATTAACATAAAATATTTTGAGAGCTTATATTATCAGTTTTGACAGAAGATCTAGTTATTATTATTACCAGTAAAGGTATTTTTTAAACTGTGTTAATTGTATAAATAAACATTGATTTAGACCAAAGTTCTGATATTTCCCATTAATTACATTGTTTTAATTTTCTATCACTGTGGTATGTTATTATTTCTAAGTTTAAAAAGTTCTAATCAAAATCAACCTGGGGCTGATTCACACTGCAACTTTTGAACAATTGTACTATATTTATTGTTCTTTATTTAAGTGGTTGGATGGTAAAGAAATAGAGCCTTCAGAAAGGATTAAGGCATTGCAGGACTATTCGGTAATTGAACCACAAATCAGAGAGCAGGAAAAAGATCACTGCCTTAAAAGAGCCAAACTCAAGGAAGAGGCTCAGAGGAAGCATCAAGAAGAGGATACAAATGAAGACAAGAGAAGTAACCCAGGCTCTGATGGACGTTGGTACACAGACATCAATTCTACTCTGTATGTAAATGATTAGTTTACTTTCTATTTAACTTTTGTTAAAAGCAGCAAACTGTGTTCTTTTTCCAAGTTGTTTGCAGTACATGTATATTCCAGATTAATTTGAAGAATAAAATATGATCTGAATTTTGGATGGAAGAATATGAGCATCTCGTTGCTTGTGACAATTCTGTAAGACTTTCTTCCCTTGGGGGAAGATTCCTTTTTAAACTAGCAATTTTAATTTGCATCTAAAATTATTCTCAGAGAAATCTCCATAAAATATATACAGAAAAGATGAATTAATAGGTGTACTTTGATTTACCAACTAGGAATATTTTAGAAAAGTTAAATACAAATCACATTATTATAAATTGAATAATTCTAATTGCATCATAAGACATTCTGGTTTCTGAATTGTATACTGAATACATTTTTAATGTGATTAATAACTCTTTAATTGGTTTTTAAAACAAATTACAATTTTCATGTTTGTTTAAGTGAATTGCAACTATGGTCAGTTGATATGATTCTACACAGTGAAAGTGTTAAGTATTTATATAACAGAATCCTTTAAAATTAAGGAAATAATAATTATAAAACATTTCAGGCATACATAAATATTTGAAAATAGTTATATAGGCAGCTTGTAGTTCTACCAACTAGATTTAATCAGTGACAATAGTTTGCATGTTTGCTTTGGATCTTTTAAAATAAGATATAAAATACCATTAAGAGAATAGAAGCTCCTTAAGTAGTTCCCCTTCATTCCATTCCTCTCTTCATCCCTGTGGCATCTGCTATCCTGAAGCTGGAGCATACCTGTATGTGATATATGCTAATCCCATCCATATTTTTAATCCCTTTATTTCACAAGTATGCCTCCTTAAACAAGAGTAGTTTGAGTATGTGTGCTTAGCATGAATAATATCTTTATATAGCTTCGCTTTTTATACAACATTATGTTTTTGAGATTTATGCATATGAACACATGTAAAACTAATTCATTTTAAATATAGAATAATATCCTGTTGGATGAATGAATTATAATTTATTCCAGAGGGCATATTCAAAATAGTTAATAGCCAGTGTTTCTCTTGCCCTGACTAATCAGAATGTGCAGCAGCTCTAACAACACGTGTGGTCCTCCTAGTGGTGCTGGCTGGTCAGCCTGGACACAGCCATCCCTCTTTGGATGGCTACGCACGTTGTTTTCCCTATTCTCATAAGAATAGAATCTCTTGGAAGTGGCATCACAGTCTGCCTTGGCCAGGGTTGTGTCTCCGGTGCCTGGCACAGCAGAAGATGCCCAATAAATATTTCTTGAATCCACATTGAACATTTGTTGAGATGTTCAAGTAATGTTGCCCATGTCTCCTTGTTCAGGTATGAAGGTTTCTCCAGGGCATTTAGCAATGGCATTGCTACGACAGTTTTGACGTCGTTTCAGCTTTATATGTATTGCCAAATTGTTTGCTAGAGTAGTTGTAATAACTTATATATCAGCAATATACAACAGTTTTCAATCTTTGCCAATACTAGATGATGTTTAAAAATATTGGCCAATCAAGTTTGCTATTAAGTATCCTCTATTTTTTAAAATTTAATTTGTATTTCTATAGTTACTAGTGAATTTGAATATTTTAAATATCTTCTTATATGTTTATTGGTTATTCAGATATCCTCTATTCAATTCCCCTACTTATTTTAAATAAGTTGTTAAGTCTTTTTTGTTATTGATGGTTCTTTTATATTCTGGATACAAATATAAAAAATATATTCGTTGGTGGTTATGTGCTTTGCAAGTGTCTTCTCCCAGTCTGTGACTTGTCTTTAATTATAAGAGCTTCTTATGTTTTATAAAATTTAAAAATGGTGGGAGGTGGGGAGCTGGGGAGAGATAGCAAGGGGAGAGATGCCAGATGTAGGTGATGGGGGGAAGGCAGCAAATCACACTGCCATGTGTGTACCTATGCAACAATCTTGCATGTTCTTCACATGTACCCCAAAACCTAAAATGCAATAAAATAAATAAATGGGAAAAAAAACTTATTTGTACATTTTCATCTTGTTTATGGAATTCTTTATCCCAGTGCCCTATCTGTTTGTATCTCTGTATCTGGAACTAACCTTTGTTGATATATAGGGTAGGGTACTAATTGTTTTTCATATGGGTAGCTAATTGTCTCTGTACCCTTTATTAAGGTGCTGTTCTTTTCCCTCTGATCTGAAGTCCCGCCCCTATTATATCCCTTCTAAACACATATTCCTGGGTTCATCTCTGAGTTCCCTAGTAGACTGTTCCATGGTAGCACTTCTACCTGGTTTTAATTTGTATAGATTTATAGCATATCATGATATTTGGTAGGAGATATTCTCATTTTTCAAAGTTATCTTGGCTATTTTTTAGTTCTTTACTTGTCTGTATAAGTTTTAGAATCCAATGCTAATCAAATTCCTTAAAAATCCCTAGTGGAATTGTAATTGAAATTGCATTTAATTTATATGTTAATTGGGGAAAAGTTGACATCTTCATGACATTGATTCTTTCCTTCCTAAACTTGGGAAGAGCTCTATTTATTTAGATCTTCTTCTGAGTCCTTCAGTAAGGTTTTAAATTTTCACTATAAAAGTCTTAAACCATCTTTCTTTGTATTAATTTCTCAGTATCTTGTAGAATGAGATTTTAAAAACAGATGTAATTGGTTTTTCTGACATTTAAAGAGACAAATTATTTCTGTATACTGATAATGTATTAATCTTACTGACCTTTATAAAAGATGCAATCCTGCATTTTCTAGGTAGAAAAACACATTGTTTATAAGCAGTAACTTGAACATTTCTTTCCAGTCCCTCTCCTTCTACTTTATTTTCTTCATGGTGCCTGCAAAGGCCTCTAGAATGAGGTGTAACAGTAGCATTAAGAATGCGTATCTGTATCTTGTTTCTGACTTAGAAAGAATGTTTGCAATTTCTCATTAAGTATAATATTTGCTATAAGTTTTGGATCATGTTAAGTAAGCTTCCTTCTATTCCTAGCTGATAAAGAGCTTTTATCATCACAAGCATTATATTGGATTTTTATTAAATGTTTTCCCTGAATCTATTGAGATAATAGTGTTTTTCTATTACTGTGTTGAATATCATTAATAGATTTTCTAAAATTAAACCATCCTTGAATTTCTAGGATAAACATTCTTTGCCTATGATTATTTACTAATGCATTGCTGCACTGATTTTGCCAATATTTATACTATTTGAACCTTTGTTCATAAGTGAGTTTATGCTATGATAACCTTTTCTCATTGTATTTTTTCCTGGTGTTTTGCATCAGAGTTATATAATGGGCACACAAAATATCTTGGGAATAATTCATTATCCTTGGTTGATGAAAGTTTACAAAAGTTAAAATGATCTGTTTCTTGTATCTTAGTGGAAGCTTACAGTGGGGTTTCTTGCAGGTGCCTTCTTGCCTCCCCCATAGGCCTCACTGATCGTTGGGCCTTTGCCACTCTTACCTTATTTAGCCTATTTGAATAGAAATGTAGACATTCTGGAGGAGAATCATTGAAATACTGAATTGTCTAATTAGTTGGGAAGGAGTAGGAGGCTATTCCCCTCTCAAGGCTGAAAGAAGAAACACTGCAGAGAATCAGAGGCTGCAAGAAAGGGAGATGAACATCTACCTCTTGACTAGGTAGAGCCTGCTTCCAACCTAGAAAATGGAAAACATAGAAAGTGGCCTGGAGCAGAGGAATCAGAAAAGAAGGTATTAATGGAAGCAGCTTACACTTTAAGCATTTCACATGGCAGGGATGTGTGAATATCTTACAGGCCAAGTAGACATGGTAGAAGATGCTGGGCTTGAGCTGTCTTGAAGAGATGCATATTGACCCCCCAACAGTGAACAGTACACTTGGAAGGCTCTTGTGCTGTCTCCAAGAATGACAAAGGTGCTCGCAGGAAGAGAAGGCCAGTATCTGGATATTGGTCCCAGCGAGGGTAGCAATGGCCAGGTTATAATAGGAGTGGTCATATAAGAGATGTTCATCTTCTTCTCCTTCATCATCCCAGGCCCCAAATTCTAAAGACAGGAAGCCTCTGAACGTAAGAGGCCCGGTGGTATGGGATTCAGGGGAAGGAGTGGAGGACAATGAGAAGTAGAAGGAGAGGGTGTCCCTCTTCCCATGCACACCCCAATCTGGAACAGGGCCAGGAGAGAGAATGGGTTGGAGAGGGAGGGAATGGCTCCGATTTGATATTTAGGTCTGAACTTTTATTCAAACTGTAGACCCTTTAGTACCTGAAAGTGAGTGTTTAGCTGAGATTATGCTGTTCTTGAAAGTGACAGTAGAGCTGTGGGATCTGCTCGTGGATGAGAAGAGAGTTCTGAGAGAGCAGATTTGAGGGCAGTGGTTGAAGAGAAAGTTTTTTTGATCCTACGCTAATGAGCTCACTCTGTTTCATAACCAGTTATACACATTTATATGCATTTTGCCTTGGAGACTTATGTTATTTAGCTCATATCTCTGATAGTTTTTCTTAAGCACTGTTATTTTTATGTTTTTTATAATTATTATTTTATATTGCAAAAGGCCAGATTGAACCAATTAGTTACTTTCCAGGAAAAATATAATTTAAATGATTAAATGACAATGGAACCAATTATTTCAGTTGCAATTATCTAGAATATTGTAGAATATTATAGATCCTCTTTATAATTATTCTTTCAATGCCATAAAGAACAATAGCTGCATAGCAAGCAATTTATTTATTTTCAGAAATTTGCGTTATTTTGCTTATTAAAATATTTAGTTGTATCTATAAATAATATAGCAGAATTTTTGTTCTACATTCCATTTATGTTATTTAAATTTCATGTTCTAGTATTTTGGTTCATCCCTTTGAAAAATATCTCTCACAATATTTTCAAAATAAAATATATTTGAAAATATTTTTTCAAAATGAATAAAGTATCTTTAGTTTGAAGATCAACAAGAAAGGAACCTTTCCTGTCACCTGATTCAATAACAAAACCCAACATGTATTGAGTACTTACTATTTGCTATAGTTGGTATTAAAGGATTTATGTAATTTGTTACATTAATGTTATCTAATGAAGTGTCAATTCTAGGGAGAGGTGAGGGGAGAGAGACTGTACCTAATGTTTATTGCCTGAATGATGTCATTCTCTTGCCACAAGAACAGAATCTCTGAAAGTGGAATCGTGGTCTGTCTTGGCCAGGGTTGTATCTCTGGTACCTGGCATCACAGAAGATGCTCAATAAATATTTCTTGGATCCATGTTGAACAAATGTTGAATATCTCATATAATACCTATTTGATGGCATACAGAGATATTGTTTAATTCTCTGAGAGTCCACAAAACATGAATAAAAGAGAAGAGAGAACTGTTGCCATATAAAGCCACATAATCAGAAGTTATCCATGAAAAATAAACTAGGCATAAGCTATACCATAAAAAGTATCATATGTCCCACAAGCGAATTTGGGAGATAAGAGAATCATTAAAAACCCTGGAAATAATGTGATCCAAATTGCCTGCTAGAAAAGTCCCGCTGGGAGTAGTGTGGAGAGTGTAATTGACAGGTACAAGATTAAAGATGGGGTGATTGCTTGTCTGATCATCAGAATCTCCTGCAAAATATTATAAAACAGATTCCTAGGCCCTGCTTCAGATCTAGCAAACTGACTTTCTGATGAGAGCCCAGGAATCTGTACTTGTTATAAAGCTCCCCAGGTGACTCTTAGCAGTCAGGTCTGTGAACCCTGGAATCTGATTACCACATTATTCCTGGTGATAGAGGATGAAAGCCTACCCCGATGCTATGGCAGTAATTTCCTCCAACCAGGCTTGGAGAGACTGTCTTTCAGAGTCACTTTGTCATTCAAAGGTAAAAAAGATAGGGCTGCGTACAGTGGCTCATGCCTGTAATGCCAGCACTTTGAGAGGCTGAGGCTAGCGGATCACAAGGTCAGGAGTTCAAGACCAGCCTAGCCAATATGGTGAAACCCTGTATCAACTAAAAATACAAAAATTAGATAGGTGTGGTGGTGCGTGCCTGTGGTCCCAGCTACTTGGGATGCTAAGGCAGAAGAATCGCTTGAACCCAGGAGGTGGAGTTTGCAGTGAGCCAAGATGGCACCACGGAACTCCAGCCTGGGTGACAGAGCGAGAGAAAAGTATATAGACTATTAAAGGGGCAGCATTAAGGATGAAGGTCATGAATCCCTTAGTGTTCTTAAGTGCTGTGTTTGTTTTTCCTAGTTCCTCTTTAGAGAGAAAAGACCACCTACAGCCAGCAGACATACAAGAACACAGCACAAAGAAATTAGACACAAGTGAAGATGATTTGGAATTCTGGAATAAGCCCTGTTTGTTTACTCCTGAATCAAGATTGGAAACTCTTAGACACATGGAAAAACAACGGAAAAATCAGGAAAAATTAAGGTATTTCATTCTTTCCTATGAGAGGGAAACAGTACTCAACTTATGGACTAGACTTTCATGATTGCCTATTATTTTTCCCATTATTTGTGTTAAACCTTTAACACTCATATATAGATATTGTTTTTTCCAAGTATAGCTTCTTATTGATTTGGATTGGCTAACACTCATTAATATCAAAGTACCTTCTTTAGAACATCATGAATTATGACATTTTAGGTAGAGGTTTGTTTGTTTGAATGTTTTTACCTTTTCACCACTTTAAATATACCTAATAATAGTATATTAGGGTACACTAATACATTAGTATTTCTAGCCTAGAGAAAGATCATTTTGTGGAATGAATGGGCTCCTTTTTGAGTCTGTTCTATTAATTTACAAAGTGAAGAATTGGAAATTAGTTTCATTAGACATTTTATTTTTCTAATACAACTTTTTTGGACACTTAACAGCATGATTTCACTCTTGAGTTGTTGACATATAATTTGATGATTTATTAGAAGTCAAGATTTTTATGCTATTATTTTCAGAGCAGCTTTTTCAAAAATAGGTTTTATATCATTCCATTTCATGTCATTGCTTAAGTCTAGTATGTAAAATATATCACTTATGGGAATACTTATTATTCATGAGCTTGAGAATGTAATAGATTAGCCCTGAAATATAGTAATCTGCATGGCAATGACTCAAGTGAAACAAAACACAATATCTCTCCCTGTGATTAACAACTAAAAGCAAGAAACTAGAAGTTAAAAAAAAAATTTGAAATCTCAGCTGCTTTTTTTTTTTTTTTTTTGAGACGGAGTTTCGCTCTTGTTACCCAGGCTGGAGTGCAATGGCGCGATCTCGGCTCACCGCAACCTCCGCCTCCTGGGTTCAGGCAATTCTCCTGCCTCAGCCTCCTGAGTAGCTGGGATTACAGGCACACGCCACCATGCCCAGCTAATTTTTTGTATTTTTAGTAGAGACGGGGTTTCACCATGTTGACCAGTATGGTCTCGATCTCTTGACCTCATGATCCACCCACCTCGGCCTCCCAAAGTGCTGGGATTACAGGCTTGAGCCACCGTGCCCGGCCCTCAGCTGCTTTTATACAATTTTTATTAGTTAGAAGTATAGAGAGGTAAAACAATAAAAAATTAAATTTTATCTAAAATACTTGTTTGTAAAACATTGTGATTTACACACTAAGGGACCACACAGTCCTTTGGGAAAAGCATTGAATAAGATTGTATATGCATGTCTTGACTCCATTATTACCCTCTGTATGATGCTGGCAAGTACCTAACTTCTCATCTGTTTCTTCATCTGCTAAACAGGGATTATCATACCTGTCTTACCTACCCCACTGTGCTGGTAAGAAAATCAGATGAGCCTATACATGTGAAAGTGCTTTGCTGACTCAAGAGCCCTTTAAAATGGAAGTTCTACATGTTTATAGAATGTGATATATTTCATACATATATACCCATACACACACACATATGTTATACTTATGTATCTGTGGTCATATATATATATATATATATACACACACACACATATATATATATATAAAATATATAATCTATTATATATTGAGCCTGAAATCAGGAGAAATTTTTTTACTCCCTGACATCTAAGAAAGTAAGGCTGAATTGAATAGAGATCTGAGTCACTCTGTTTTGGACATCTTAGTTTGCCCAATCCAGTGGGTTCCTGAGATGTTTGCCTCTGATTGTATTGCCATTTTTATTAACTGGATGTAAACAGAGACAAAAGAAATCTTTTGTTCCTAACTGTGATCTGCTTTACACTGAGTAGGGTGAAGCCAAGGACTTGTGGATGCCCCTTAATTGTCCTGGATCACTGAAATATTAAATCCATTAGATCTGGAGGCCCAGTTTAAGATGCAGAAGAATGTGAATGATTTTTTTCAAAATAAAGCTAACTGTCACAAAATCTATATTAAAAATATAATAGAAATTTAAGGCAGAGAATTGCCAGCAATTCCGTCATCTAAACAAATTTGTCCATCTGATCTAGATATTGTCCACATATGCCTGTTTAAGCTTCTATATATTTTCGGTAGTCTTTTAAATAGAATTACATACTGCATTTTATTCCATATTACTCCATTAATCTTCTATTATTTGCTTCCTTTCTTTACCTCCTATCCAACCCTTCAATGTAATGAGTGTCAACAGGCTTGGGTTGATCTCACTACATATTTTCTTACCCTTTATAGCTGTATAAATTATCTCTGCAAATGTAAGATGTGGGGTCTTTTGTAAAACAAAAATGGATTTATATCTTATATATTTGTTCTTACTAAATATATCATCAGGCTGTGTACGGTAGCTCATGCCTGTAATCCTAACATTTTGGGAGGCTGAGGCAGGCGGATCATGAGGTCAGGAGATCAAGACCATCCTGGCCAACATGGTGAAACCCTGTGTGTACTGAAAATACAAAAATTAACCAGGCATGGTCGTGCGCACCTGTAGACCCAGCTACTCGGGAGGCTGAGGCAGGAGAATCGCTTAAACCTGGGAGGCGGAGGTTGCAGTGAGCTGAGATTGTGCCACTGCACTCCAGCCTAGGTGATACAGTGAGACTCCATCTTAAAAAAAAAAAAAAAAAAATCATCAACACTTTTCTAAATCAATAGGTAAAGAAAAAACACATTTTAAAATAGCTGCAAAATATTTTATAGCATGAGTGAAGCACAGTTGATCTGACCATTCCTCCACTGATGGACATTGAGAACAGTTCAGGGGTTTGCCACTGTAAATAATGCAGCGAGAAATATCCTCTTACATAGATTTTTATGTGCTGGTATTTTTATTTGTATTGAATAGATTCTACTTGGTATGTTAATTGTGTTTTAGCTAAAGCAGAAGCTCTATACACAAATGGAGAGTTAACAGTTATCTGGGTAAATAATGTATAAAATAGACTTATTTAAATATTAATAGATAGTCATGAAAAGGAGTTTTCTTCCCCCATTCAAATTATCTGGCAAATTGTCTTGGTCATTTTTTGCTGTACAGATACAGATACAACCATATAAAAAATCTGGTTTGATTGTCAGTTCTCAGCATAGAATTCAAGGAATGGACCTCAGAACAATGAATTGTTGATGTGTTCATAAAAGTTCAATTAAGTTTTCTTAAACTGTTTCACAAAAACGTATTAATTATATATTCTCTTTGCTTATTTTTTTCTCCCCACACTGCTTCTTGTTCTCACCCACCACCAATCTTAAGTGAAAAAAAGAAGAAAGTGAAACCACCCAGGACTTTGATCACTGAAAATGGGAAAGCTCTGAATGTAAATGAGCCCAAGTATGTGAGGCCAAGTAGAGAGTTAGAGATGCAAAAGTCGTGGTGTTGGTCAATCATTGTTTCAATTCCAGGTTTGCTCTGCAAAGAATCTATCTGACTGCTCTTAACAAGTTTGACGAGTCCAAAAATAATGTCATTTTGTGCACATGTAAAGGAAGAACATCTATTATGTTTTCGAATGAATAATTTTCTTGGCATCTAGAAAATGATCTTGACATATGGAGATCTTAGTTATTTATGTACCCCATGAAACTTTGGACCATATACAGTTTTATGCCTGAAAATTGCTACCGCATTATTATTGTGTTTATGAATTTTTAAAACTCTGCCATGAGCAAGCTGGCTGAGAATACTGATGCACCTCCTATACATCTACTTTATACTCTGGAGCACATCTACAAAACATGTGAGAGCTAGGGAAGGAAATCAGTATAATAACCTCAACGAATTTAATGAGAGGAAAGATACTTAAACTGGAAATATTCAAGTATAATAATATCTGATCTACTCTGTTTGTCTGTCTTAAAGTTTGAAAATAGAAAGCAGGACAGAAAAGCCTTTTGTAGCCTACAGAGAGAGCCTACAGACTAAATTTCATTCACTTTGTTTTATTATTCAAACCTATTTCCCGCCACCATTTCATTTGCTCTGTCATGACCACGGTGAAGGCACAATCTTGAATTATTCCAGGGCATCATTTATCTTCACAGCAATCCCAGGTGGTAGACAGTATTTGTTTTTCACATGTCCAGAACCTGGGCCTGAGAGGGGTGAAGTGACCTGCCCAAGGTCACATGACTAGTAGTGGCGTTCCAGAGTTGCTCATGCTAACCTAGTTCTAATGATTTCTAGGATGATATTTATAATGTCTTCCTCTTACCCACAGTCAGCGACAGGAATGCAAGACAGAACGCTAGGCCAGGCACTGGATAGAGCAGTGACTATGATAGTTTTCTTTGTGACCTCCTGGAGTTCAGAAACCAAGTTTAGGCCGTCTCTCTTTAGCCTACAACAGAGCTCAAGGTAGACTTCTGATACTCCATGTGTTCCTGGTAAGACCACCACTCCTTCCACACACTGCAGCCTCACCTGCCCCTAAAACCAGTTCCACAGAGGGTGATTACGCACCACCTTCCCACTTGCACTGCCTCCCGCCATGTGATCATCCCTGTTCCTGCCCTCCCAGGTCATGCACTACCATCCAGAATATTATAGCTACATGGCGCTGATCCAACTCAACTCATTCTCACCCCTCCTGGATCTCCCAATTTTCCCTGTGCCCCTGGAACTTGAGCTTGGTCAGCAAAGCCTGAAGCCTCCTCTGTTTCTCCTCTTTCACTAACTGAAGTAGAGGATTCGCTTTTGTGGCTGTCCACTGTTCTTTCTCATCACATACACCATGGGGACGGTTACAGCCTATCTCCACTTTCAGGCCATCTTTCTCCCTTTCTCTGTTGAAGCACAAGCCATGTAGATACGCCACCCCTACGCCTTCTTCCCACAGTCATGTACATCACCCTGATCAACCCTCAACCCTCTGCCTCTCAACTCATTGAGGATACTTCACCCAGACCAGTGTCTCTCTCTGCCTCTCCTGCCATCATTGGTCTAGATGATGACTTTATCAGACATGTAGGCGATCCACCAAAAGCCCTGGCCTCTCAGTTCCCCAACCAGCTCACTTCTCCATCTCAGCTCAGCCACACGATTCCATTTTCATTCCTAGATTTGCCACCATCCATATCTCTTCCACCTCAGAAACTTCACCTTGAGTGTCTCACTAGACCCCATTTCTTATGTTCCTGTGGGACTCCCTCCACTCTAACAACCACGTGCCCTCATGAAGACCGTAAGATAATTCATGCTCCTATTTTTCTTACTGTCCCTATCCCCTCATCTCTGGCCCTGCTTTATGGTTCATCAAAGTAATCAGTCCTTGGCCCAGGTGCAGTGGTTCATGCTTATAATCCTAGCACTTTGGGATGCCGAGGCAGGCAGTTCACTTGAGGTCAGGAGTTCAAGACCAACCTGGCCAACATGGTGAAACCGAGTCTGTACTGAAAATAAAAAATTAGCCAGGCGTGGTGGCACATGCCTATAATCCCAGCTAGTTGGGAGGCTGGGGCACAAGAATCGCTTGAACCCAGGAGGCGGAGGTTGCAGTGAGCTGAGATCACGGCACTGCACTCCAGCCTGGGTGACAGAGTAAGACCCTCTCTCAAGAAAAAAGAAAAAGAAAATCAGTCGTTGGCGTATGTCTTCAGCTCTCTTGCTTTTTCTCTTTCCATCATCCTCACCTCACAAAACCCCAACCCCATTTAAATCTAGCACAGTATCCACTCTTGAGCTGGTCCTCCTACATGGCTGGAGGAGACCATTCACCTCTACTTGCTGGTCTTACCTTAAATTCATAATCACAGATCTCAAATGGACTCTGGCAATATTCCTATATTTTCTTGGGTTGTCCATTCTCCACTCTCTTGCAGGCTGCTCTCAAACCTTCTCTCTCCTTACTTCCAACATCATCTGACACTTCCATAGTTTTAACTGAGGACCTTGTTTCCTATTTCATTGAGGAAAAAAAAGCAATCAGGAGGTTTATTTTCCTCCCTATATCCAATTTACAGTGTTTCTGGACCTGTCCCATGTACTCCCCTCTCTTCTGCTGCTGTCAGTGAACTTCCCATCAGAAATCAGTCTCTGTAAGCACTGTGGCTACATCCCCTCTTATTATCATGGACTTGGTTGCTCAGTTTTACTGGGTCTTCTGCACTAGTTCTCTCCACTCTGCTAGATCAATCTCACCCATGTGCAAACAAATTGTAACAATCTCTTGTTTTAAAGGAAATGAAAGCAACAACCTCCCTTCCCCTGGTTTCCCTTTCAGCCACAATGCTTTTTCTCTGCCCCTATTTAGTGGAATTGCACTCAGTCTCCAGTTTCTAACTTCACATTCCTTCTTGAAACCACTTCTGTGTATTCCATCATCCTGAAACTTCCTTAGCCATGTTTTTCCACGTTCAATGTTCAATTCTCAGTCTTTGTCTTACTGGACAAAGCAGACTTGGATGACGTTGTTCAGCACCATCCTTCTTAAAGCAATTTCTTTCCTTTGCTTCTGATTTTTCTTCTACCATACTGACTGCTCATCTTCCGAAACTTTGATGGATCCTTTTGGTTTTGTTTTTTTGATGCTCTGTAGCAAACTCCTCAGCTGTCTTCTCTTTTTGCATTCACTCTTCAGGGTTCTCACCAAATCCCATGGCTGTAAACACTCTCTTTACGATGCTCCTAACCAGATCCAACCTCTTCTCTGAGCTCAAGATATGTGTATTCCGTTTGCTGTTTGACATCACTGGGTGGATGTAAAAGAGTCATCGCAAACTTATTAGGGCTAAAAAATAACCCCTGATTTCCAGCCTCCCTACCACTCTCCAGCATGGCGTGCTGTGTCCCTGTGTTCACCATCTCAGTAACACACGTTCACCCCTTGTTTAAGACCAGAAACCTTGGATTCTCCCTTGATTCTTCTTCTCTCATTTTATCAGTGAGCCCTATGAACTCTTCCTTTGATATTGTCAGAATCCAGCCACATCTCACTGACCCCACCACCACCGCTAGCCAACACTACCTTTGGCTCACAGTTGTAATTGCTTGTTAAGCAGTCCCCATGGTTCAACTGTTGGCCTCCTACATTCTGTTCTACTCAGCCGAATAAAAAAGAAAAAAGGGAAGAAAGGATACATGCTCCTTTTCTTAAGGGATACTCTTAGAAAGTGCCATACAACACCTTTGCCTCACGTGACCTCACCTACCTTCAAGGGAGGCCATAGAATACAACCTTTACTATATATAGCCATGCACCTAGTTAAAACCATGGTTCCTGTTACTAGGAATAAAGGGGAAGCAGATAGCAACAAAAGAGCAATCTCTGCCTTAGGAAACTTCTCTGAAATTACTTTGCAAGTAATAAGCAATTGAGGCAGAGCAGGAGCACATAAAAAGGCCCTGAGATGAGGTTCTATAAATGCATGGGTCATTTGAGACCCTGAAGAAATCCCACAGGCCTGCACTATTGAAAGCAATGAGACCGTGCCTGCCACAAGCAGAAATGCTGCTAACAGTCAAATCTATCACAAACTTTACATTTTCCTAAACAATTTAACTTATGTTCTTTAATATTGTTGAGTCGTATATTTTATAGAGTAATATAGTAAGTGTAATGCTCAAAAGAAAATTGACCAGACGATTCTGATAGTACTGATAGTATGTTGACAGTGTGGAAGCTAAACCGAGGACTCTGCCTCAGGGAACAGTTGAAAGATGTAGAGCCATGAAATCCTGCCCAGCCAGGCTCATGCAGCCAAAGTGCAAAGACATTTGTTATAATTCAGCCATGCCAGTCTCTGAACCTCTGTTTGTTCATCTGTAAAACAGAGGTAATAGATGATGGGCAGTCTCTCAGCCTTTTTCAGGGCATTGGAAAGGTCGGTCATGAAAGGAGAAGAAAAAAGACAGCAAGAAAAAAGACGGAATGCAAGACTCTTTAAAACTTAAAAAATAGAATGCTGGATAAAGGGGAGGCAAAAGCAACTTCAGTTTTCCATAAATTATTCCATTGTTTCAGTTTGCTTATGGCAAACTCACAGGAAATGGAAAAGAAAACTTTAGCCACCAGATGTCTCTATCTCTGCACCAAAGCTAATTTTTTGTGTGTAATTTACCTTCAGATTCTCACATTTAAACACTGTAAACACAAATAATTTATTAATATGTTGTAGGTCTCCCTGAAATTTTAAAATTAGCATTGATATTTGATTTTCCAACCACCAAAATAAGTTGTCATTGGATATTATTATATAATTATTATCTAACTTGCTTCTGATTTTGTGATGGGATTATCTATACAGTATCCTAAAGACATCTTTCCCCCACCCAATTTATTATTCTTAGAATTGACTTCTCTTTGAACGACAATGAAAAGCAGATCATCCTGGACCTTGCTGTCTATAGGTAAAAACATTTTACATGTATTTATTGTATGACGTTTCTGTCTGTTTGCATTATCAGTAGCAATTTTTGAGCTCCGAAAAATTCTGAAAGAATTGAGTTAGCTCTATAGTTAAATGAAGCTTATTTATAAAGACAGAGAAGTTACTATAATTTTTAAAAGTATGAAAATGAAAGGAAAGGTAAAGAAAGCCACAATTTCATGACTATGAACTCAGAAATACCTAAGGCAGAGTTTAACTAATTCTCAGACCTGTGGTGTTTTCTGATGCTGACACTAGAAGGACCCCACTCTGCTCTCTGCTGCTATAGTCCTTGGTTTTTGTCTAAAATGCCTTGCTATAGTAATAGGTATCAGGTGGTCGACTCTCCTCTCTCTGTCCCATCTTAGTGGCCTGGGGGGAACACCTAGCAGCCTCTGTCACCAGTGGACCCTTCTTCCCTGCGGCGCTCTCACATCCTGCCTGTTTTCTCACCTGTGGGCAGGAGTGGCACAGATCTCCTGCCTGCCTTCATCACTACACCAAAGTATTATCCCTCTCTCCTCCCTAAAACTCTATGACTTTGACACTTAAACCCTCAGCCTATATCACCTTCTGCCCCTTTTGTGGAAGCATCTAAAGTCATTAGGTCACTCTGCCTCATTCCCTGAAGATTTTAGGCTCTGGTTCACTGTGCTGATACATCCTTCTGATGACCTCAGTGTCCCCTGGCATCATCTCAGAGGCTGCTTGCCTGTGCTTCCCTCTGCCTGTATTGTCCTCTGTGTCCTTGTGACTTCCTGCCTTGTGTTCTTCAGGCCTCTGTTCAGATGTCACCTAACCTCATTAGAGGGGCTTCTCTGCCCCACCATCTAACATAAAGCAATACCTACCCCTGCCCAGCACTTCCTTCCACTTTTCCTGCTTTTTGGTTTCCTGCTGACAAAGTGTAAATTTACTTGTATTAAAATTTGTGGTTAGAGCAGAAAACTTGTTTTGTTTGTTCTGTCATCTCTATGTCTCCACACCTAAAATGATACCTGGCACCTGTTAGGTGCTCAATAAATACAAGAATGAATGAATGAATGAATGAATACCGATGATGGAGTATTACATTTACATGTGTGAATGAATGGATGAATGTTTACATGCATGAATTATAATAAGTGGCTTTCTCTTTTTAATGGCTTTCAATGTGCCCCTGTTTATTTAATCTCTTAGTAACCCTGGGAGGTAGGAGGGATTATTACCCAAGAGGGAGTAAATTTTCCAAGAGTGAGTCTTGTCAAAGTAAACAGGGAAAGAAGGAGCCAGATCATCAACCCTCAGGACTTCAACCAACTTTGCTGATTTGATGGTGATAAAATACACAACTTAAAATCTATCATTTTAACTATTTCAAAATGGACACCACCGTGGTATTTAATAAATTCACAATATTGTACAACCATTACCATTGTCTAGTTTCAGAAAATATTTATCTCCCCAAAAGGAAACCCCATGGCCCTTAAGCAGTCACTGCCCATTCTCCCTCTTCATGACAACCACTAATCTGTTTTCTATCTCTGTAGATTTGCCTACTTGGTATATTTCATATTAATGGAATCATACAACACGTGGCCTTTGTAACTGGCTTCTTTCACTTACCATAATGTCTTCAAGCCTCATTTGTGTTGTAACATATGTCAGAATTTCCTTCCTTTTTATGGCCAAACAATATTCCGCTGCATTGATATACCACATTTTGTGTATCTGTTCACCAGTTGGTGGGCATTTGGGTGGTTTCCACCTTGGCTTTTGTGAACCAGGGCTACTCTTAGTGTGGTCCCTTCCTCTCCGCACCGAGCTGTCTCTGATCAGCTGCGTGCCTTTCCATACCTCCTGTCAGTTCTTCTGCCTGCTTGCTGCCAGGTCATCTGCCTTTACAAAGCTCCCAGCTCTTCTCTAGCTAGCTTCATATCTTCTGCTCCTCCAGCTTCCCAAGCTGCCATTTCTACTGTTTTCCAGACAAATCACTGTTTCATGCTTGTAAGTCCTTTCCATTTTTAGGCCCTGTGTCTGGAGTTTAATGAATGTATAACCCTTTCTTTTTCAGCTGTTGGCTGCTTCCTGTTCAGTCCTCAAATGAAACATTCCTCATTCCCATGCATGTGCATTTTAAGGGGTGGTAGTATTTCTCCGGTCTATGTAGTAAATCTCTTTCATTTCCATGATTCTGTCCAAATGAATTATGCTATAATTCCTGGTTATCTTTATGGACACATGGGTGTATACTTGAAAGTTAAATTCATTCATTCACATCTGCTTCCTGCCTTTATTCAACAAGAATCTATAGAATACCTACTATGTGCCAGGCATGGGGAGACTATAACTGGCATATTCTAAATACAGCCATGATCTCCTGTCACCTAGAGCCCAGTGGGGGAGGAGGACAGACAATCAGTAGGCGTGTAATGATTACAAAGGAAGAAGGATGCTGTCAAGGAAAGGGACAGTGTTTAGGGATGGGAATAATGCTGTGTGGGAGTGGTCAGGGAAAGAGGGTGGCATGAGCAGTGACAACTGGAGAATGAGAAGTAGCTTTTTTCTGCAAAAAACTGTCAGAAGATTATTTCTGGCAGAGAAAGGCCTTATAGGTAAAGACACATGAATATTTTAAGGATCCAAGCATGGAAAATAATATATTATTCATTAAAGCATACATATCACATGTGAAGTTGTAGAAATTGTTTTTAAATGGCATATATAATACATTTTTAACACTAGCTACGTATTGGGTACTATGCATGTTCCTTCCTAGCAATCTTAGGGCTAGATGCTAGTAGTATTCCCATTTTATAGAAGAGGAAACTGAGGCCTAGAGAGGTTAAAGAATGTGGTCCCTGGTAATAAAGCAGGAAGGGGAGGAGCCATTTCCCCACAAGCCTGTGTGGCTTCAAACCTATCTCTGTAACCCCTGTATTAGCTTACCTGCCATAACATTTGTGATTTTTAAAAGAGTTCTGTGTTTTCTAATGTTCACAATTAGTATTTTGAAATATATGAGCATAATTATTTGGCTAAGCTGATTTTAATGAGCGATGTGAAATCTAAATCTTTTATTTGCTCATGAGTGGAAGAGAATAATTGCCACCTGATCTTGGGGTCACTGCCATAAATGGAAGCGTTTGCTTATTCAGCAGGATATGCCTTTGCGGGGGGGAAAGCAAGCTAGTTTTCCAGGAGAGATAGTATCAGGGCAGCTGCAGAACAGCTGCAGGGGATCCAGAGCCACCAGGGAAGCAGGAGCTGGTGGGTACAGGCCTCAAGCAGAGTGGAATCAGCATTCCTGGCTATTCAAGTCTTAGGGGCTTAAAATAAAATATTCATGAAAGAGCATGGCAAGCTGTTTTTTGCAAACCTCTGGTGTTTCAGACCTCGGATATTTTTGGGTTAGGGGCAATCAATGCCAAGCGTACTTGTGGGTCTAAAAATGAAATTGCTGATATGTTGAATTTCCTTTGGTCTGGGGATTAATTTAAGGCTAATTTGTAAAGACCTGGTTAGCACAGATATTTTAAATGTCCTTCATTTAAAATGGTTCTATAAATGTGAATTTGTATTTACAGTTTTTCAAACTTGATATTTTTTAAAATTGTAAGATTTTGTGTATTTAATTTTGAAGATATATGGATACCTCTTTAATTGATGTTGATGTGCAACCAACTTACGTAAGAGTTATGATCAAAGGAAAGGTAAGTAGAACCCTGTAGACTATTACAATTTCAAAGGCTAAGCTTTGAACTAAGCTGTGGTGCCCCCATTTTTTTTTAAGTATTATTAAAATAGAAAAAGGGGCCAGGCGCAGTGGCTTATGCCTGTAATCCCAGCACTTTGGGAGGCCAAGGCGGGTGGATCACCTGAGGTCAGGAGCTCAAGACCAGTTTGGCCAACATGGTGAAACCCCGTCTCTACTAAAAATACAAAATTAGCAGACATGGTGGCTCATGCCTGTAATCCCAGCTGCTCAGGAGACTAAAGCAGGAGAATCGCTTAAACCTGGAAGGCGGAGGTTGCAGTGTGTCAGGATCACCCATTGCACTCCAGCCTGGGCTACTAGAGTGAGACTCTGCCTCAAAAATGTGGGGAGATGGGGGGGATAGCAGGGGGAGAAATGCCAGATGTAGGTGATGGGGAGGAAGGCAGCAAATCACACTGCCAGGTGTGTTCCTATGCAACAATTTTGCATGTTCTTCACATGTACCCCAAAACCTAAAATACAATAAAATAAATAAATGGGAAAAAAATAAATAAATAAATAAATAAATAAATAAATAAATAAACAAAAATAGAAAAAGGGAAACTGAATAGAGTGCTACGTTTTAGCACATGGTTTCATATCATTGGAGTGGTATATGGTGGGAATGGCTACTGACCATACGTACTTGAATATCATTAATATTTTAAATCTGTGGTTTTGTGGTATACTTTTTCAAAGCTAATAACATAATCACATGTGTGGGAGCCTATGTATGAAATTAAATAGTACACCCATTCTAAGTTGTAAATGATTTCATTCATAACAACTATAATTTTATTATTTCTAAAATACCATTTTTTACTTTAGAGCATTCCTATGGGTTTGAAGATTAGCTTGAAGATTTTTAAATGGAAATATGTTTATGTTTTGACAGTGTTTTCTCTATAAATTACTTTTTAGCCATAAATGAACCCATGAACGTTTCACTGCTTGTGACATAACTGTTCTTAGACTATTTGTTAAAATAGATAAAATAGTTCATGCATAGCAAGCATAGCTCATATATATTTTTATTAAGTTTAAGCACGTTTCTTAACTGAATGGTGTACCTTGAATTTGTAATGAAAGTACCCCTTGTAGTAACCCTTTCATGTAACGACCTTGCTCTCAGTGATACTCTCTACTTATTTTCAGCCATTTCAGCTTGTCCTTCCTGCAGAAGTGAAACCTGATAGCAGCTCTGCTAAAAGATCTCAGACAACAGGTCATCTGGTCATCTGCATGCCCAAGGTAGGTCATGTCATTGGGGTCAATTTCAAGTCTGGATATGATGGTTCCTGAAGGGTCTTGACCTGTTAGGACTAATGATGACTTCTGACTAAAGTACATTTTAGTTTGGAGAACCAGGAAATCTCACACTAGCTGAGGTAGGAGAACAAAGGTGTGTGAGAACAAAGAACTCAGACTAGGGTATGTTTTGGGCCTCAAGTGATTTATCCTTTCCTGAAAGAACTTAAGGAAATTAAACTTAAAAATATTAATTTGTCCATAGAAAGATGGTTCATTTAAATCATAAATAAATAAATAAAAACCATAAAATGGTTCATTCATTTAAATCATAAATAAATGGTTCATTTCTTGTAACAAGATAGGAGAAGGTGGAGGGCAGGGAGGCCAGGCACATAGGGTCAGGATCTTTCTGATGTGTCAGTTCTGTCCTCAGACTGGTTTTTTTCCATGAGATGTGTACTAGCAGTGACTTGGGCAGCAACTGTTCTTGTTCCTACCTCACTTGAGATAAAAAGACAGAGGATCAGAGAAAGAAACACAGAGAATCCCTCTCATCACAATGAAACAGAAGTTCCTCTGGACTGATGAGGTCAGTTTAGCTGAAGAACCCACCAAGTCTTGATTAGCATAATCCTGAACCATTAAAACCAATCTCTGGCCACAAATGTGGTAGTGCAATCAGCCTTCCCTGGACTCAGCATCTATAGATTCAACCAACCATGAATCAAAAATATTCAGGAAAAAAAATGTGTCTGTACTGAACGTGTACAGGCTTTTTTTCTTGTCATGATTCCGAGACAATACAGTGTAATAACTACTTACCTTTACATTGTATCAGTTATTGTAACTAATCTGGAGATGATTTAAATTCTACAGATATGTGTGGGTTATATACAAATACTGTGTCATTTTTAACTGTGGACTTGAGCATTTTAATATCTTGGTGTTCAAGGGATGTCCTGGAACCAGTTCCCCAAAGACACCAAGAAGTATTTTGGTTGGTTTCTATTAATCATACCTCATTCTATAAGCTAGGGGTAGGGTCAACTTTGCCCAAGACACTTAGATTTCAAAGGGGAAGAGTAGACAAACCAGTCAAAATTGGGTTCTGCTGGTGAGGAAAAAGAGGAGAATGGGGGAGTGTCAGCTATGAAGAGTATAAACTTGATTAACCAAAAAGATTTCTGTAATAATTTAATAATCCTGCATTTCCCTGTTGCCAATTTCCAACAGATTCATTATAGGTAATCAATTATGTATTTGTACTCGGAGGCAATGAAATAGCAAATACAATTTGTTGTCAAGTAATAAAATAACAAACACAGCTGTAAGAATTATATTGTCTTTGATGACTACAACAAATTAAAGAAATACTTCTATAGTAACCAGAATATTCTATAGCGAAATCCAAGAGATAAATTAATTACCTCAGTACTTCGATATCAACGTTTATATAACACTATGATTAGCAGCCTATTGTTTTGTGTGTGTGTGTGAAACTTCTAACTGAAAGCTGAAAAGCCAAAAAATTAAATAGAGGCTGCTAATTCCTAATGGGAAATAAAGACAGATGATTTGTGTATCCTTTGCAAGGTCACAGGCAATTGATGAGAAAAACTCTACTGCTCTGTTTATGAGTCTAAAACAACTGCAGCATTCCATTTCCCTTTTCCTTTTTATTTTTTATCTGTCTAACTTTTTCACATGAAAATAATAATAAATGGCTTATTGAAGAAAAAGCATTTTAGAAGTGCTTGGTTGAAGATGAAATAATTTGTATATACAACGACTAGGAATAGTTATATTTTCCTCATTAATAAATTATGAATAATATTTTTCCTTGAGGTATATATTTTTTAAGATTTTTGACTGCTGTGTTAAAGTCATATTGATGTATAAGTTCATCATCTCCTATCATTATTCCTTTTAAAAGGTAGATAGTAGAAACAAACTTCGGGGAATAATTTCTTGCTCGAAATTGGCCGTCTTTTTCATCATGAGTAGTTATTTGCAAGGACTATGAAGCTCAAAGATCTTAAAAACCACCAAAAGTTTTAAAAAGTCTAATTTCATTTATACTTAATGTTAAAAATGTATATTTATGAAAATTAACATCTTTCTAATTACTATTGATGGAAACATTTTAAGTACCAAAATTTAATCCACTGAGCAATTCTATATTAGTCTAGATTTATGAGCTCACTATGGAATTATGTGACTCTGACTTGCAGTATAATAACTGAAGGGAATTCTTGGAGTTATAAAACATATTGTAAGAATCAACCTTTGTCCATCATCAGAGAGATTGATAAAGAAACTGTGATATGTGTGTGTGTGTGTCACCATTTAATATAATAAAATATCATTCAGCCATAAAGAGAATGAGATTTTGCCATTTGCCACAACATGAATGAAGCTGGATGACATTATGCCAAGTGAATTAAGCTAGACACAGAAAGAGAAATATTGCATGATGTTATTCATATATGGAATATTAAAAATAAATTCAAATATACAGAGAGAACAAAACAGTGGTTAGCAGGGATGAGGGGGATGGTGGATGGAGAAAGTAAATAGGGAGATCGGAGGCACAAAGTAGCAGGCATGGTGGGTGAACAGGTCTAGAGACAGAATGTACAAGATGAACATTATGGGTAATAAAATTATACTGTATTTGGGATTCATACTAAATAAGTTTACCTGCTCTTGCCACAAAAAGAGAAAATGAGTAACTCTGAGAGATGATGGTTATTTTAATTTACTTCAGTATAGTAGCCTTTTTATTACTATGTATGTATATCCCAAAACATCATATTGTATACCATAAATATACACAATAACATTTATTCTTTAAAAAAAATCACAATCTGTGCATCTGACAAAAGGCTAATATCCAGAATCTACAAAGAACTCAAAGAAATTAGCAAGAAAATAAATCCCATAAAAAAGTAGGCTAAGGACATGAATAGACACTTCTCAAAAGAAAATATACAAATGGCCAACAAACATATGAAAAAGTGCTCAACATCACTAATGATCAGGCACATGCAAATTAAAACCACAGTGTGATACCACCTTATTCCTGCAAGAATGGCCATTATCAAAAATTTTAAAAAGCCATTGGTGTGGATGCTGTGAAAAAGAACAAGAACACTTCTACACTGCTGGTAGGAATGTAAACGTGTGCAACTACTATGGAAAACAGTGTGGAGATTCCTCAAAGAACTAAAAGTAGAACTACCATTTGATCCCGCAATCCCACTACTGGGTATCTACCTGGAGAAAAAGAAGTCATTATACAAAAATACACCTGCACACATATTTATAGCAGCACAATTAAAAATTGCAAAAATGTGTAACCAGCTCAAATGCTCATCAATCAATGAGTGTATAAACTGCATAAACACACACACACACACACACACACACAGACACAGACACACGTATCTATATGAATACTACTCAACCATAAAAAGGAACGAATTGAATTAATGGCATTTGCAGCAACCTGGATGGGATTGGAGATTATTATTCTAAATGAATTAACTCAGGAATGGAAAACTAAACATCGTATATTCTCACTCATAAGTGGGAGCTAAGCTATGAGGATGCAAAGGCGTAAGAAGGATACAGTGGACTCTGGGGACTCAGGGGGAAAGGGTGGGAAGGGGATGAGGGCTAAAATATTACAAATTAAGTTCAGTGTATACTGCTTGGGTGATGGGTGTACCAACATTTCACAAATCACCGCTAAAGAACTTACTCATGTAACCAAATACCATCTGTTCACTCAAAAGCCTATGGAATTAAAAAATAAAACACATAACATAAAAATTACCAACTTAAAGAACTTTGTATAATTAGAATGCCTTTGGCTTCAAGTAACATAAACCCCTTACTCAAAGTGGTTTAAATGATAAAGAAAAATACGTTACTTCACCTAAAAAAAAAAATCACATAAACACGTACAATTTCAATTCATTCACAGCATAGCATCATCAACATGTTAAGTGATATTTAATACTTCTAGAATAGTCTTTAGTAGTTTTTAATAGTTGGATACTGTAAATCAATGTTAAATATTAGATTTGATGTTTAGTAGTTCCCACTTTGTGTCAGCATTTGTAAAGAGTATTGTGAAGGGCTGGCCTAGTTTTGCCTATGCATGGATGATTATATCATGTTAATTCAGTGATCTTCGTATAAGTTTTCTAGGGACACAACATTTGTCATTGAATCCACAAGTCTCTATGATATTTCATATTAGATACTTTATTCAGCATTTTTCCATGATGTCAAATTAATATTTTTCTCTTTTCTTATTCCTAAATGAGGCTGGATCTATACACTCTGGATATTGACAAATAGGCCACTTTCATCAGTTTGTCTTTTCCCTGTCATGTGGCTCATGGCTATGTTTTTGTTGCTGCCATGTCAGTGGATGTTCCCAGCTCAGCCCCTCGTTCCAGAAGGTTTCACTCTGCTAGCTCTGCAGTCCTAGGTGCTTCCTAACACCGCTGAGTCGGTGGCATACCACAGAATGCTATAATACACAAATATCACAGTCCCTAGTATACGGCCAGGACTCGTCTCCATTTGCCATCTTTATATCTTACCTTGTGAGTATCACATTTTCCAGAAAGCCAGCTGTCACTGTATTTCCTCTGCCATTTAATGGGGGTGACTGTCTAGGCTAGACGTGGCAAGTAAGGTAGGAGAAGAGGTACTCCTGCCATCTCATAAAGATAGCATCCAGCAATGGGGGAGTGATAAAAATGGTACACCTGCATAGAGCACTTAACCAGGAATGGAGCCTGCAGGACTGGAAGTTGCTCTGGATGAGTCAGCAAGTGAGTGGTGAGTGAATGGGAAGGTCTAGGATGACTATACATTATTGTGGCTTTATAAACATTGTACCCTTAGGCTACACTAAATTTGTTTTTTAAAAGATTTCTTTCTTCGACAATAAATTAGCTTACTGTAACATTTTTGCTTCATAAGCTTTGTAGTTTATTTCTACATTTTGACTCTAATAATAACACTTAGCTTAAAACACAAACACATTATATAGCTATACAAAAATATTTTCATTCTTTATACCCATATTTTATATGCTTTTTTCTATTTCTAAAAGTTTTTGGCAAGATGCAATGGCTCATGCCTGTAATCCCAGTACTTTGGAAGGTTGAAGCAGGAGCCCAGGAGCTTGAGACCAGCCTGGACAATATAGTGAAACTCAATTGCCACAAAAAATTTAAAAATTAGCCAGAAGCTGTGACTCATGTCTGTAGTCCCAGCTACTCAGAAGGCTGAGGCAGAAGAATGGCTTGAGCCTGGGAGGTAGAGGCTACATTGAGTCTAAAAGATCTAGAGGCTACATCAAGGCTGCACTGATTGCACCACTGCACTCCAGCCTGGGTGACAGAGCAAGACCCTGTCTTGAAAAATAAAAATTGTTTAATATTTTATTTGTTTTTCTTTTTAAAAATTTTGTTAAAGAGTTAAACGCACTCATTAGCGTAGGCCCACACAGGGTGAGGATCATCAGTATCACTGTCTTCTGCCTCCCCATCTTGTCCCACGGGAAGATCTTCAGGGACAACGTTTTTAAAAACATATATATAAGTAGAGGGAGCACACTAAAATGATAAGAAGTATAGCACAATTAAACGTATAAACCAGTAACGTCATTTATCATTACTCTCAAGTATTATGTACTGCACATAATTGTGTATGCTACACTTTTACATGACTGGCAGTGCAGTAGGTTTGTTTATACCAGCATCATCACAAACATGCAAGTAATTCATTGTTCTACCACATTAAAATAGTTATACTGTCACTGGGCAGTAGGAATTTTTCACATCCTTTATACTATTATGGGACCACCATTATATACGTGGTCCATTGTCACCATTGTATATGTGGTCCATGGTCAATGGAAATGTCATTATGTGACACATGACTGTATATGCAAATCAGACCAAGTCACTCTTCCCATTTTATTCAGAGTTAAAGCCAGAGTCCCCTGACAACTTGTTCCTCCAGCCCCATTATCTCCCTGACATCATCTACCACTTCCTTCCTAGTCGTTCCCGCCACATTGGCTTCCTTGCTGTTTCACAGACAGGACAAGCGTCTTTCTACTTCAGGACTCTTGTGCTTGCTGTTCATTCTGCTGGAACGTCCTTCCCCCAGATGTCCTCATCACTTGTTCTCTGATTTCTTTCAGGCTGCTGCTCAAGTGTCATTACATCACTGAGGCCCTTCCTGATATCCATATTTACAAAACACCTCCTCCCAATCTCAGCATTCTGTATCTCTGTTCCTTCTGTATTCAAAATCTCCTGTTCCTGCTGTACAGTCTAAATATTTAATTGTTTATTTCTTTTTCTTTTTCCCCCAACAAGAATTTAAGCTTCATGAGAACAGGGAGTGTTGTTTGTTCTTGTCAATGGCACCTAGAACAGAGCCTGGCAAAGAGTAGGTCTTCAGTAATTTTTTGTTGAATGAGTGAATACCTTGAATGCACCTTTAAAATGTATTTTAATATATAGAATATGCATCTCCCCTAAACTACTCTCCCTCCCAACTATTTCCTGATTATTTTTCTGTATGTATTATTCCAGGTTAACTTTAAAATGAGTTTCTCAAATTCCATCTCTGAAAGGCCATTGAAATGTTTATTGCCATGAATTTAAAGGCAGTGGGAAGAAGTGATTAAGGGAATGAGCTCTGGAGCCAGAGGACCTGAATTAAATTCTGATATTTCACTCGGCAACTGTGTGACCTTGGCAAATTATTCATCTCTCTGTGCCTCAGATTCCTTATTCGTAAAATGATATCAGTAGTAATTCAGGCCTTCAAAGGTTGTTTTGAGGATTATGCAAATGAATATAAGTACCTAGGACAGTGCTTGGGACATAATACATACTACATCAATGTTTACTGTTAATTAATATTATTCATTGCTAGTAATGCATATTATTAAATAATATCAATTGCTACTGCTAACATTTTATAATTAATGAGATTGTATTGAATTCATAGACTGTAATAGAAACGAACTGATATATTTACATGATCAAAATTGGATATTCAATAATGTGTTTCTCCATTATCTTATTTTATGTCCATTAGAAGGTTTTCTTTTTTGGTAGTTTCCTCTGTATAGTTGCTACACATGTCCTAAGTTTATTTATTGATATTATATGTATGATTTTAGTTTCTATTTTGGGTGGAGTTATTCCCCATTACATTTATAAGAGTTTATTATTGGCCTTCAATTTTTTTAAAAAATGTGTAATCAGACTATGTTCTATGTACATAGTATTTTCATTATCATCCTGAGGATATCTAACATGTGATTTTACCACAGTCCAACCTAAGATGTAACTGGAATTTTGCATGCACTGAGAGGCTTGTTCACTTGCATCAAGCCATTAAATTAAACTGCCATCTCAATTCTCAAATGACAAGTTACAGGAACACTCTGAGAATATGCTTCATGATTTCCTTTGGGTGTTCCTTCAGAATAATTAACTGAGATTAAGAAAGTTGCCATGTGAACTGAACAACAAAATATATTTATCACTTCAGTTGGTGAATATCTTGCTTAATTCTGTTTATACTGAGCACAAGAGGTGAAGGTCACATATCAAGGTCAGTAATACAGACCATACTTCTTAAGAACGCAATCTCAAACCAGCCTCCTCCTTCTTAGTTGTACAGAGTTCACAGCACTCTTTCTCTGCTCAAATATACTTGGGATATATGCAACATAAATGCACTTTTATTCTCTGATTGTCAGGTGGGTCTGTAGTGTTACTTGGGCATCTTGCTAGATTTTCCTGTTTCATCTATACTTCTGCTCTTTTATTTCTCATTTTCAGCTCACTCATAAAAACTGAAGCTCATTCCTGAAACTTCCAACTGAAAAAAGTGGAAGCCTCAAAAGATAATTTACACAAACTTTAACACGATGGCTACCAATTTACCTGCATTTATATTCCCTTGCTCAACCTGGCCTTCCTTCCTTCCTAATTCTATGAATGAACTGTCTGTGGTGTATGCAATCCCTCTAGATATGTATTGGATCCTATTTCCACTTGTCTTTAAAAGACTTCCCCCATCCCACCTCCCTTTGACAGTTCTCTGCTCTCCATACTTTTTCTTTGAATTTCACCTCTCTGGATCTTACATTAAAAAACATTGTGAAAGGTCTCCCCTCTTAAAAATCAAAGACAGAGAAAAATAAAAACATTCCCCTCTATTTACTGCCCTGGTCCACTTTATTGGAAATATTTTAAAAAAGCATCTCTATTTGCTGTTTCAAATATTTTCTCAATCTCTCAAACCAACTCCAATTAGTCATTATCTCCTCCCCCACCAGCTCCACTAAAACATCTCTCTTTGATGTCTCCAAAAGCCTCCAGATTACCAAATCTAGTGATCATCCCTTGTCCTCCTTTTATTTAACTTTTCAGTATGCTTTTTACCCCTTATGCACTTCCTCCATTTTTAGACCTTTGTTCATTTGGGTTTTGGTACACTCTGCCACCAGATACCCCTGTCTGCTGGGGCCCTTTGCCACCAGATGCTTCATTGCTGGTTCTTTCTGATACCAAGGCTTCTGCAAGTTGGTGTGTATAATAATTCAATTATGAGTGTGTGTGTGTGTTTGTGTGTGTGTGTATCAAATTAAGTATTCAGTACCTAGAGTTAAACTAGATGCACATGGGGACATGACCAGGATTCAGTGGAAACCCAGTCAGTGCCTTGGAATTTGATTATGGCAGACTGTTGCTCTTCTTCCTTGTGGATAACCTTGAGGGTCTCACAGTTGCTGTAGGCATTAAATTATTAGACACAGACTGTAAAAGGCTGTTTTAATTTGGTGTCTTTCAGAAGCAGAAACTTTCATAGGGATTGGAGTAGAGTAGTTTATTTGGGAAGTATGGGAATGCTGGAAGGGAAGGCAGCCAATAGAGAGTTCTCGGTTGAACCAGCTCCCCCAGTGGAAAAACTCAAGGAGACAGTGCTAAACACATACCTCAGCACAATCCTAAGTAAGGGGCAACAGAACTGGGACATTTGTACACCAGCTCCTGAGGAACCTTGGTTGATGGCTGCTTCCTGTTATGGGGTGGTAGTGACATTGATGTTGATGCTGATTATGTTTGGAGGCAATAGTCAAGCATGAAATGTTCTATAAGGAACCAGAAAATACAAAAGTGGTTTAACATACTTGAAAATGAGCTAAATAAAAAATTTTTAGAACTAAAATATGATAAATTACATTTAAAATTTGATGAGTAGATTTAGCAGCGGATTAGACACAGCTGAAGAGAGTACTGCTACACTGGAAAGTAAAAAGATATGATTCAGAATGAAGCATAGAGAAAGAAAATACTAACACAGACACTAAGAACATGTGGAATAGAGTAAGAAGGTCTAACATATGTTTAATTTAGTGAGTCTTTATATGGAGAATACTGGGAGAATTAGCAGAGATGATATTTAAGGAGATAATGACTAACTACAGGATTTATACTTAGGATTTTTACATGTATACCCCCTGCAAAAACTGAAAATGTTGTGCATACCTCCAGTCTGGGAGCTACTATGCTATAATTTTTATGAATAGAAAAATAAAATTCGCTTGGCCCCTGACCTGAAAGACTTTACCACCTATAGAGATATGTCTACAATTATGACTATTTGGCAAAAATTGTATGTGCTCTGTGATAAACAGTTTAAACAACTTACTTCCTGCAATAACCCTGTAACCTAGGGATTTTTATTATCTAGATTATTTAATGAGGATTGCTGAGGTTATATAACTTTCCCAGGGTCATAATTTATTAAATGGATGTGTCATGTCATAGAAAACACTAGATTGGGGTCATTAGATCAGTCAAAATCCTCTAATAAATGTGATATTTAGACACACCGTTTAGCTTCTAGCTTTTGTCCTTATACCAGTTAATAAGACAAAAACAAAGCTACTATTTATTGAACATTTACTGTGTTGAATACTTTGAACATCCTATGGAGTAGGGGTGATTATCCTCATTTGCAGAAGAAGAAATGAAATTCTGATGCTGCCTTAAATCATAGCATATGTTTCCAAATGAACACAAACAATACCTCATAATTTTCATCTACTGCCAGATTACTTTTGGATGATTAGCAGCTTAATATAGTACAGAGCTTCACCTTTAAAATTTTGTTTCCAATATTTCTTCTCTAAAATAATTGGTTTAGGATATTTCATGAGTATCAGTATCTTGGCAGACTTTATTCTTCTGTGAAATTCTTCTCCCACCCCACTAAGAAAATTGTTGAGGATCAAAATTATATACAGTGAATCCTTTCTTCCATGATTATTCATACCACTTTAATTGGAAGATACCCGCATAGTTATCCAGCTTGTTGTCAACTGGGAGACAAAGAAATACACATTATTTTGCAGTTAATTGTTTTCTTCAAGGTTATAGAGAAGCCTCTTCAAAACCATGGGCATTCTCTCTAAAACCTTGCCTGGTCTCTTCCTGGACCAGGAGGTTGTCTTTTCTCTTTTCTGTGTTTCCTGGAAGTGAAATAAGCAAAGGTCACTTAAATAATGAGATTTATTGCTGTCAACTACATACATGCTTGTCAGAATAAACATATAGTAGATACCAAAAGAAGGCCAGGTCCTAGCTGCTCAGAAGGTAAGTGAGATCTCACCAGGAGCTTCCTGCATAGCTGACCTTGATCCAAGAATGGAATCATCTTGTGGGGAACTGGAAACTCATAGGACTCCCATTGCTAAGTGAGGCTCCTAGGTATGAGGGAGAAGGGCTCCTTGGGGCTGTACACAGGGCAGGGGGTACTCTCAAGAATGGCAATGCTGGTGGGATCTGGGAAAAAGCCACATCTTGAAACAGATCCATCAACTTCATCTTATCTTGTATTCTTTATCCCTATGAATCTGTATACAGTTTTCATTTTAAAAATAAAATAATAGGGAACCCAAGGCTAGCTCTCCACTGGTCAAGTGATGTTTCTGTCCCTGACTGCAAAGATTCCAAACACTGTCTTTCTGTGACTTTGTTTCATAGCTTCTACAAAACTGCAGAGTTGCCGTTTAAAATGGGTTCTGTCCTTTTTTTTTAAAGGGGTGGCTGATAGGTCATTCTTCTAATTGCCAGCAAATGAGGAGGAGAACATAAGATCAGACATCAATTCAAGGCAAGTGGGAGAAGCCATTGACTGTGGCAATTCCCTGCACAGCTGTCCCTAGTCAGACAGATCTCACCACAGTCCCTTTGAGGCCAGGAACCAGGCTGCTTGTTCCTTACAGCGGGCAAAAGGAGAGGAAGCATCGCTCTTTGTTTCATTCCAGGGTTCCTGATATTTAAGCTTTCTCATAGGCAGTGAGGCTAGAGAAGCCTAGTCAGGTCAGCCCGGATATTTGCTCACTCTATCACCTAATGTGAACATCACCACTGTGAGAGGGAGAAGCCTCAGGTCCTGGGTACTTAGCCTGCAGCTCAGACAGAAGGGTTGACTTCAGGATGTCATTTTTTTACTAAGACACAAAACCCTCTCCAGCATGTTTAGAGACTGTCTCTACCAAAATTGTAAAAGAAAATTTTCTTTTATTTTTATACATTATTCTCAGTCTTAATGTTTGTTCTAACTTAATAAAATATTTTCAGTTTTAGGCTGCAGTGTGTGGATAATCTTCTATGGGGAACTGTCAGAAGAATGACCTTCCAAGTAGAAAATAATTTTGAAGGAATCAGTTGATGGTTAGATTTGCTCTCTGGTTACTCAAAGCCATACAACTGCCTTGTGTAACTGTCAGTGTTGATTTTACATATACATATCAGTAACTATATCTTTTAAAATTTTCCTTATAGTATATATATTAGCAAATTATGTGCTTGAGAACCAATTACATTTTGTATGCACCTGCCAATTGATGGGCCACATAAATTCATGGTCAGCATGGACTTCCTATCCTGCCATCTTGCTGACATCCAGCCTCGATAATTAAAAATAGCCAAATGAACCCATGATTTCCTTCTGTAGACCTGCTCCTCCCGTAGTCCTCCTGGTCTCAGAAAATGGCACCATCAACTGATACACAGTTGAAGTCAATGATTCGGAGGCTTCCTTAACTACATCTTGCTAGTGCACTACCAAAATATATCCTGAATTCACTTACTTAGCACCACCTCCCATCATCACCTCCCGTTAAGCCAGTGTCCTCCCTCAACCAACTACCTTGGACTGCCTTCTCACAGTTTGCTCTGCTCTGCTCTGCTCTTTCCACTCTTTGATACTTTCTCCGTAGAGAAGCCAGAATGCCCTTGTATTTACTTTTTTGTTTATAGTTGTGTTTTAAAATATTTTTTCTTTTTATTATGAAATTATTACTTTAGAACTACAACATACACACAAAAAAGAAAGAAACTCATGGTCCTGCTATCTAGAAAACCATTTCGTTTTGGTTCTTTTCAGTCTTTTGTTTGTTCTCAGGTATAATTATCTCAAAGTGGAGATTTTTTTTTAAAGAAGTAAATTTTGCAAACAAAAATATACATCTTGCAAATAATAGTTTTATTCCCTTGTTGAAACCTACCAATGGCTTTCTGTGGCACTTGGAATATATTCAGATTTCTTGTTCTGGCCCAGAAGACTGTGTACAGGGTAGTTTCTGCATATGTTTCTGGTACCTTCTTCCACTTTTCTCCTCTCATATTCTGGGCACAGCTTTTTTTTTTTTTTTTTTCCCTCTGTCTCTCTTTCTGGAACACAGAAGATTCCGATAAGGTTCTGAAACACATGAGGTTTCAGTAAGGTTCTGGAACCTTATTCCCACTGGCAGGACTTTTGTGTTTTCTGTGCTTTTTCTGCTAAGAACATTTCTGCCCCTTTCTCTGTTTACATCTGTATTAGTCCATTTCACACTGCTATAAATAAATACCCAATACTGGATGACTTATAAAGGAAAGAGGTTTAATTGACTCACAGTTCCACATAGCTGGGGAGGCCTCTGGATCATGGTGGAAGGTGAAGGTGAAGAAAACTTGGACCGTGGTGGAAGGAGAAAGAGTGTATGAGAGAGCCAGAAAGACTACCCTTCATAAAACCATCAGATATCATGAGAATTCACTCACTGTCACAAGAACATCATGGGGGAAACTGCCCCATTGTTGGTATCAATTTCCTGTGTTAGTCTATTCTCACACTGCTATAAAGAACTTCCCAAGACTGGGTAGTTTATAAGGAAAAGAAGCTTAATTGACTCACAGTTCTGCATGGCTGAGGAGGCCTCAGGAAACTCACAACCATGGTGGAAGGGGAAGCAGGCGCATCTTACATGGTAGCAGGTGAGAGAGCGTGTAAAGGAAGTAAAGAGGGAAGAATCCCTTATAAAACCATCAGTTCTCATGAAAACTCTCTATCAACAGAACAGCATGGGGGAAACTGCCCCCATGATCGAATCACCTCCCTCCCTCCACATGTGGGCATTACAGGTCCCTCCCTTGACATATGGGGATTACAATTCCAGATAATATTTGGGTGGGGACACAGAGCCAAACCATATTCAAGATCTGTCTCCTTTGTATTATGCAGGTTTTGGCTCAGATGTTACATTTTTACATGGACTTTCAATACCAGAGCTGACATAGCCAATCACAATCTCTTAGGCATCTTTCTCAGCCATATTATTTGGTGTATTTGATCACAGTATTTATTATTGTATTAAATGGCCTTATTAAATTTTGTGTGATTTGTCTTTACCTATCTAAGTTTGGGGTTTATAAGAGTAGAGACCTTGATTCAGCCAATTACTGGAATAGTACTTGCCTTTTAGTAAATAAATATTACAACAAATAAATATTAGTTGAAGAATGAAACCCTTCAAACTTCTTATTCATTCCTTATCATGCCTTATCTGATTTTTGAATATTTTCTGCCAATGTCAGGTCAGCTAGTCATTTGCTTATTATTTTATTATTGTATAATCAGAAATTTTGGCTTTGGTTAATTCTCATATGTTATTGTATTTCTATTCTGGTGATTACTTCCTTTTTCCTATTCATGAAATCTTTAGCTTTATAGATATTCTCCCACATTGTCTTTTAAAAACTTTATCATTTTACCTTTTGCCTTTAAGCCTGGGATTCATTTCAGATGGATTGTTATGTATGGTATGTAGTAGTTGTTAAGGGTCATTTTTTTTCTCTTATGGATTTGCAGCTCTAGCCCAAAATATTTTACTTTCCCCATTGAGTTGCTTCGGCACCTTTTGTCAAAAATCTACAGTCTCATAAGGGTCTATTTTTAGGCCTTGTGTTTTTTTCCATTGATCTCTGTATCCTTTTGTCAGTACTAACCTATGCTAATCATTTTAGCTTTATAATTTACCTTCAAGGCTGCAATTCTTATGACTTTATTTCTTTTTGATTATCATTTTGTCTATTATTTGTATTTTTATATAAATTTAGAAATCAGCTTATCAACTTTCATACAAAAACCTTGTTGGAATGCTAATTAGTATGTTAGTGAATCTGTAGGTCAATGTGGGAAGATTTGATATCTTAATATTATTAAGTTTGTCAATGTACAGTCGTGAGGTTTCTCTCCATGGGTGTTCTAAAATTTGTCTCTCAACAGCAATTTGTCATTTTCAATGTAAAGTCATTGGTCATTACGTGTGTGTGTCTGTGTGTGTGTGTGTGTGTGTGTGTGTGTGTGTCTTCTTTGAAGTTTATTTTTACCTGTCAAAAACTTCTATCATATTCAACAATTTTTTTTTTTTTACTAAGCTCAATAGAAAATTTGTAACACTTATTTTATTTGATTTCTCCATTGTGTGAGACACTGTTGGATTCTTGTCTTCCTTTTAATCATATTCTTTTCATAGTTTTATATAATCATATACTCCTATTCATTATTTACTTCTCTGTCCATTCTTTTGCAGCCTCTTATGTAAGTACATCTTCCTTTGCTCATTCCTTGAATGTTCAACTTCCTTTGTGTTTCTTATACAACTCTCCTCACTCTTACCCTCTCCTGATTGATCTTATCCATTGAATTGGCTTCAATTACTTCCTAAATATGATGGACTTTTAAATATGTATTTCCAGGATTTTCAGTTAAAAGCTGAACTCTATTTCCCTTCCAAACTTACTGCACCTCCCAAATCCCTTTTCTTAATGAATGTTACCATCCTCTGCTCACTTGAAATCATCTTTGTCACCTCCCTCTATCTTCACTCTTCACATTCAAGGCTGCTAGATTTTGCCTCCTTCATACCTCAAATTCATTCTTTCTCTTTATTGCCACTGTCTGTGTTGGGAGAGATAACAGTCATCTCTTACCTTGTTACTACAATGCTATTGTAAATAGACTTCCTTGGCCGGACAGTGGCTCACACCTGTAATCCCAGCACTTTGGGAGGCCAAGGTGGGCAGATCACCTGAGATTGGGAGTTCAAGACCAACCTGACCAATATGGAGAAACCCTGTCTTTACTAAAAATATAAAAATTAACTGGGCATGTTGGCACATGCCTGTAATCCCATCTACTCTGGAGGCTGAGGCAGGAGAATTGCTTGAACCCAGGAGGTGGAGGTTGCAGTGAGCCAAGATCACACCATTGCACTATAGCCTAGGTAACAAGAGCAAAACTTCATCTTAAAAAATACATGCATACATACATACATACTTTGCTTTCCAGAAACCTTCCAAAAATGCAGACTTTATGGTGCCAGTTGCTTCTTTTATAAAGCCTAGTAGGGTCCCTCTCATTTTTAGAATAAAGTCCTAACTCCTGAGACAGCCTACAGTTCCTGCATGCTGTGGACCCTGCTTACTCCCACAACCTCAGCAGCTACTGTCTCCCTTTCTAAAGGCTATGCACGAGGAATACAGAACAACTTCCAGTTCCAGGAACTTCTCTCTCACCTTTGTGCAAGTTTTCTCTCTCTGTGAGAGGCGCTTTTCCTCCTTTCAACTGGATACTCGCTTTCTAGCTCAGATAACGCTCCCTTGGGAAACTTCCCTGAGCCCCCAAAGCTGGGAGGCATCTGTCCACCGTGCTCCTACAGCACCCTGTGTTTACTCTCTGTCCTAGTATTGATCACACTGCCCTAAAACTGTGTGCTTACTTGTTTTCTCTTCTACTAAACCATAAGCTCACTGAAATAAGAACTATGTCTAGTTCAGTGGCACGTTGTAAGTACTCAAAAAAAAAAATATTGATTGAAATTAAGTGAATAAATGTATATTTTATAATAAATTTCGGTGATATTCACTACTTAGAAAACATTGGTTCATGAAATACACCAGATACCAAAATAAATTTCACATGGATTAAAGAATTGAGTATTATTTTAAAAGCATTAAGAAAATAAATAAAGATAAATATCTACTTCCATTCTTTAAAGAAGAAGATTTTCTAAACATAAAATAATGGCAAAAATCACCAAGGCAAAGCAATAGTTTTAACTATTTACTATTTACAATAATTAAATAATTAATTATTTACAATGTAAGAGCTGTATGTCAAAAGCTACCATTCAGCAAATACTTTTTATTCACTTACATTTCATCTGTTTATCCTAAACAAGTTTTAGGATACAATTTTTTTTTTTTAATGCTGATATGTCCCATTGCTAGAAAACAAAAGACCAAAGAAGGATAATATGTATAAATTCATAAAAGTATTTCAGAAAACAATTAAAGCTCTAATAGGAAGGCAGGAAATGACAGTTACAAAAGAAACACAAGAGATATGAGAAATTTCTGTTATATATTGAAATATATTTTTTCATCTTATCGAACATTTAAAAAATTTTACTGCTTATTTATTTTTAAATATATATTTACAGGACAGAATTCAAAAGTATTAAATAACTTACTATACAAAGCAAGTCTTTCTTTCCTCTCTCTCTCAACCATCTAGTTCTTTCTAGAAGCAACCATTCCTGCCAAATTCCTATAAAAAAAAGTTTTTAAGTTCAATGCTAATGAAGGTGCAATGAAAGAGTACTTTCATAAACTGCTAGAGAAATGATTTAATCTTTTTGGGAACAAAATTGTTGACACATATCATGCTTTAAAATGTACATTGTGACTTAATAATTCTAAATTTGGATTCCCTTCTAACAAAATACTTAGGTAGATTATACAATTTATGTACATGTGTAGACAGCATGATATAAGAAATTGGAAACATTCTATTTAAAACCAGTCCACTAAATGATAGTGCGCACATAAAAGGTAGTATTTTACTTATTATTGCTCATCTGTTGATCAAGGTATTTAATTTTGAATGGCATTGTAAAATATTTCATCAATGCAGTGACCATGTTTTTCTGGTTCATCCATAGCATCCCAGCTCCTAAAACAATTTCTAGGGCACTATAGGCATCTTGTAAGTGTAGGTTGTATAAATTGCATTCAGAAAAGCCTGGAAGCTACAGTATCAGCCAGGACTATTTACAAAACTCACCTAATCTAAGAATTACCTGGAGACAGCTTGTTAAAAACTAGATTCCCAGGCCACTATCTGCAGATTCTAACTAGAAGATGTGGGACCCTTGTTTTAATGAGCACTCCAAGGTTTGAAAAACATAACATAAATAAGAAAGGGTCTAATGAAAAATCAGGAAATACCTGAGTATTTAAATGTATACAATACAGGATTTACAAAGTAATGTATTGTTTAGGAGTAATTTTGGAAACATATTACACAGGTAATGGGAGATTTGAGAAGCCGAAGAAAGGGAAAAATGTGTACCATCAGAAAGTTACCACCACTCCTGGGACAGAGGGAGAAGTTGGTGTTGGCAGAAAGCAAACACCAAGGTTACCTGGAAAGGTCACCCGGAAGAACCGAGAACTGCAGAGCCCTCTTGGGCAGGGCCTGAAGCCCTGGAGTAGACTCTACCACTCAGGTGAAGTTGCTGAAGCAGGCAGGGGTTGTGAAAGCATGTAGAGTTCTCAGCCCTCCAGCTTCCCTGCATTGTCTCCCATTGGCCAGGCCCAGGTGAGAGCCAGCTGACATGGAGGGCTGGTTAGTGAAGCTACCAGGGTTCTGTCTCCCTGTGATTTATAGAGCAGAGCAAAGACAGGGCAAGCGATGGATATGAGGACAAACAGACCCGGTATCTGTACTGTACGTTAAGACACCACACCCACATGAAAATACTGGAAAAGTCTGTACTGAAGAGTGTAACAATCATTTTTTAATGTTCAATTCATTTTAAGAAACTGTCCCCTTAACTTTCATGACCTTCCACTTTGGGGCAATTGTGGATAATGGATTTATTTCATGCAAGTGACCCCATTTAAGAGGATATGTAAGTGCTAAGTGATCTTGAATACAGAATCCAAGACCTACCTCCTGTGAGACAATGGTCTACTAGAGAAATACGTACATGTCGGTGGTCTGTAGGCAAACTAAAGCCCAACAGAACAGCACAATTAGCCAGCGATTCAAATGTGTGGATTCATAGAATCTCTGTGGCCATTATACACATTTAGACAGTTTCCCAACAAGATTGTGTGTCATGAGTATTTTCAGAGTGAAGTTGGGTGCAGGAACAGAAAGTTTGACTAAAATAGTCTAAAGAGAAAGGAAAGTATTTTTATCTAGCTAGGCAAGAGAGAAAGATACTTTTCAAAAGCTTTCACTCCTCTGGAGTTAGTATTTTTGTTACCATCACACACCTTGTTTAAGGAAAATAAGGACGTGTGTAAAATACTACTCCTGAGCTGAGGTGAGTAACTGTGTGACTTGGGAAGAAAGCACTGCAAAGTTCTCATCACCACTTGTGCAAAGTCCAAGTGCCACGAAATAAATTCGCCCAAATCTCTCCTGTGTTCTTCAGCCTTTTCTCCAGCTACAGTCTGCCTCATATTTCGTGTCATTTTGTGTGGTCATTTTACTTTCCTGTCTCTGCTCATGCTTTGTTGCTCTCTCTGGAATATTCCTCATCCACTACATGACCTACATCTTTTGGAAAATTCCTGCTTATCCTTTAAAATTCATGTAAAACCTCACCACCTCCAATAAGCCCTCTGATGGCCATGAGGCAGATTTAGACAGCCTCCCAACAGGGCAGGTTTGGATCTGTATCCCCACCCAAATCTCATGTTGAAATGTCATTGCCAATGCTGGAGGTGGGGCCTGGTGGGAGATGGTTGGATCATGGGGGTGGTTTCTCATAGTTTAGCACCAGCCCCCTAGTGCTTTGTGGTAGAATTCTCATGAGATCTGGTTGTCTAAAAGTGGGTGGCACCTCCTTTCTCTCTCTCTTGTTCCTACTCCTGCCATATGAGACACACCTGCTTCCCTTTCACCTTCTGCCATGATCGTAAGTTTCGTAAGGCCTTCCCAGAAGCTGATGCTACCATACTTTCTATACAGCCTGCAGAGCCATAAGCCAGTTAAATCTCTTTTCTTTGTAAATTACCCAGTCTTAGGTATTCCTTTATAGCAATGTGAGAACAGATTAAAATACCTTATATGATTTCTGCTGTCTATCCTTTTCAGCACAGCTCCCTCCCTTGGGCTTCCATAGTAGTCTATGCATATATCTAGCAATTGTACTTTTTTCAATGTATTTTAACTGTTTGTATATCTTTCTCTTTCATAAGATGATCAGGAATCATTTTTAATCTGTCTTTCCGTGTCTACCTCTCACCCCTATGCTTGGCATATAACAGATACTCAGTAAATATTTCTTGGAGCAAATTTAATGGAGGTAATAGTTGAAACTTGGAGAAAGTGAAATCTCCAAGAGAAACATAAATTTATTGTGATTTTCATGTATACTGTTATTTAAGAAGCCAGGCTAAACTCACAGGAAAAAGTTAAAGTTGATTTATGTTTTGTTTCTTAACAAGTATTTCTGATTATATTCATTTTATTTGTTCTTCCCTCCTAATTTAGAAGTAGCACATCTTCACCTGAAATGGAGTTTTCGTTTGCTCATTTTAATTTAAATTCACTTAAACTTTAAGTTGAATCACAAAATAATCAGTTTTTATGGGTCAAACATCGATATCGGCAATTTTTTTTGTTCAACCCACAGTATAAGGATTCAGAACTAAGTAGCTTCTTTGCATGAGTTTACTGTATTTTTACATAGCTCACATAGTCTATGTTTCTTGGTATGAGTAACTTTTATAGTTGATATAGATCGTCTCAATTCAGGTGCTGCCTCAGGTGGTCATGAAACTTCAAATGAGGGTACTATTTAAGCAAAAGTTGGAAAGTCATGCATCAGAAAAGCCTCAGAATGGACTTTTGTATTCTGTAGGAAAATGAACTCTATTACTACCTCCATGTTCACTCCCAACTTCCAATTACATGACTCTATGAGAGTTAAAATAATGTAACATAATTAAAATGTTAATTTGTTCCTTTATGCCTGTCCCACAATTGAATTTTCAAGCAGTTGATTACATTTCTCTCTGTGGATTCAGGAAACCGTTAGTCTCACATTATCTAATTTACTAAACATATTTTGGCCCTTACAACTTTTCCATTAGTCATTCCTAAACACATTTAGCACAAATGAATAAGACGATGTTTGATGTTAATGAGCATTGCTTCCTGGAGGAAGTACCGGGACTGCAGGTACAGTGGGAAACCAAATGTTAGGATTCCAAAACCTTGGAATTCTGAACCTCTAGTCCTCAGCTTGGGCAAATTGGATCTTATTAGAAAAGGTAACCTACTATTAATATAAATGTCAGCATTTAAATGAATTTCAGTGTTATGAATGTTTGTGTTAAGATGAATTTCAGTGTTATGAATGTTGGCATTAAGATGAATTTCAGTGTTATTAGGAATTTTGGTGTTAATATTTTACTTACAGCTGATTCCTTAATTCCCTCTAACTTTTAAACTTAAAATAATCTTTGAAACTAAATGAGCTGAAAATACCTTTTAAAAATAAGAAACACATTTAGATTCTGGTGCACAGCAAATTCCCTGTGAATAAAACTTCCAAATTTGTGATTCTATTTGCATTTCCATAAACACAGTCTTTGTACTTATTATGTGACAAATAACGGTGTTAGAAATGTGGTGTTTTAAGACTCTAATTATGCATATGCTCCCATTCTCATTGGTGTATATATTTCAATGTAAAGCTATACAAAACTTGCACTTTGGGTTCAAGAGCTTTCTTTTTTAAGCTGGTATTTTAATGAATTTTAACTAACATTGACCTCATTTAAAGGAATTAAAATATTAAGAAATTTAAAAGGTGCTAAGGTGCCACTTCTCCTTGGGAAGCAGACTCTGAAATGCAGATGAGCATGCAAAATATGTATTAAGAATTGCCATGAGGGTCAACACCTGGAAAGGGAGGGAAGGAGCCAGGAGTGGGAAAAGGAAGATGAGCTGTGATGCAGGCCCAGCAAAGGTCTCAGGCAACATCTCAGTGAGCTCCCTGGCTGACCTGAGTCTTTTTAATTGGCCAAATCAGGTACAGGGGATCCTCTAGACCTCACATTGATCAGAGAGACTAGATTGTAGACCCCTGAGTTCTCACAGTCACATGAGAGTTCCAGGTCCCAGGCATGGTAAGGAAGGAGCAGAGAGTTCCAGAACTGAAGACTATGTGGTCTAGACCACAGATGAATTATGGGTAGTTGATATGGACAAGGTCCTTCACACCTGAAGAAGAATCCCGGTAGCCCATCACATGACCAACATACCTGGGTTTCAGGCTGACTGTGGTTATGTTCCCAGCTCTCTTGCTAAATAAACATAAATTTAAATTCATTGAAATTTAATAAAATCAAAACTTGAGTTTCTAAGTTACACTAACCGCATTTCAAGTGCTTAGTAGCCACATGTAGCTGGTAGCTATTGTGTCAGATAGCACAGAGCATTTCCACCAGAAATATTGAGATATTAGGCAAAATTGAAAAACAGAATTGCAGAACATTTTGCTGGACAACACGAGTATTACACAGCCACATCTCTTGGAGGTCTTGCTGCCTCCCTGGGATACTTCCAGGAAGAGGCCCCTTCCCTCTATTCCTCTCTCCTTCTCTAAATCTAAGGACAGTCTCTTTTTAGTCTCCATAAACCATTAAGAAATATCTTCTTAATTTTATTTTTTAAATTTATACTTGGCATGAATCTGATTTGGTTAACTATAACTGGGATTAATAGCAACTGAAAAGTGTTTTCATTTCCTTAAGGGAAGGCCAGGATATGAGGAAATATTTAGATTCATCCCACTCATTCAGTTAAAGAAAAAGAAGAAAACCAGTTGGACATTCTATTTAAACCGTAGGGACATTCATTCCCTGCCACAGTAACACCCACAAACACAATATTGGTCAGCAAAAATTAATCAAAAGCAATACAATTATGACATTAAATCTATTTTAAAACATGGCAAATACAACATTTTAGACTTAGCCTGCTCCAAAATAAACCATATTTGATAATACAAACCTGCTCCATTGGGCAAACCTTTCCATGAGTCACCTTCTTTAATTATTCACTAAACATTGTTTCGGTAGCTTTAGTTGCCAATTCTTCTGTAGCAATCTTCCATGAGTTTTTGTAATGCAGACTGCATCTCTTTTGAAACATTTCTGGACAAACCCTTCCAGCCTTGGAATTTAATGTCTTCAGTAGCATTCATTATTTTTTTTCTTCTGGAGCTTCAGCAAAATTCTTACCATCACATCGACCACTTGTGATGTTTGTGTTATTATTTTGCTCCACTCTAGTGTTCAGAGCAGCCTTGAAAGGGTGGAGCTGAAGATCTTTCCACATCACCCATAGGCCCTCCCATGAGTCCCATGGGAAGAGGAAGATATGCTTCTTATATTCATGGTCTCCAGTGAAAGGGAACTGCACTACATCACACATACATACACGTGTTGCATTTTTACAACATATAACTGAAAATTATACAACTGCACCATGTAAAAAACTGGTCTTGCACCACTTTGTGATGTTGACACAGGAGAAGGACTGCAATCTAGGAGTGGACATCCGTCAGAGTCCTCACCTCCCCAAGTTTGACACTACAGTCTCTCAGACTAGGATTCATTTCTTCATTGGTTTAGTCATTTATTTATTGAAGTATACACGTGATAAACAGTGGGCTAGGCTTTGGGGGTTTATTGGAGTATATAATGAAGAATCTCAAATAAGAAACAAATTATTCCATGTATTAATATGATGAAATGCCCAACAGTTCAGTCTAGTAAAGCTTGGATAGGAGAGTGTGGCTTATTGTTGGGGCTAAAGTGGGGCTCCCAATGCCCTTCCCAAATATACGCTGTAAGTGAAGATATGTGCCTGAGCCAGTAGATGGGAGGCAGATGATGACAGACCCTCCAAATCCAAGCCTAGTCTTTAATCAGTTGCATGAACCTGGATCACAGCTGTGCAGCATACCAAGTCTTGGGCACAACAGAGAAAAGGCAGATAGCCCTCACCCTTGAAATAAATGATCTTGCCCATCAGAGAGATGTTGCCAGTGAATGAGTCATTCCCCTGCCAAAGAGAAGGACCTGGTGAGGGTAGAGAGGGGAATGGACACCCACTGCAAGTCACTCTACTCCTTGAAAACAAAGAGCAGACCCCGTAATGGTCACTGGACCCAGGCAGCATAAGAAGAGAGTTTTTAAACTTCTCTCTTCCTACCAGCAGTTCCTGCCTCATAGGAATATTGAGGGGAGGGAGATTAAGTAAAATACAGTGTTTGTATTGATAGGTGTGTGTCTAGCAGGTAGTCGGGGTCTGACAAGTAGCAGCAGGTTCTCTTTTCCTTCCCCTCTCTGATATCTTAAGAGTTTCTTGAGAAAAGGTGCTGGATCTAAGTAATTTTTGCAGTATGTTTATTGAATGGAATTGTTTTCTTTATTGAGACTTCAACATGCTTAGCAGTGAGCTTATTTAGTTTAAAAATACAGTAGAATTCTAGGATTTTTTAGACCAAAAAGGGGCCTTTGAGATTATAAACCGATGTCTTCATTTTACAGAGGAAGAAACCAGGGCCCAGTGAGCTGGGAGAATGAGGATTCAAGCTCCCAACTCAGAGTGCTTTCCACTTTTCACTAGAAGCACCTCAAAGGTGGTGTTTCTGTCAGTCTGTATCCCGAACAACCCAAAAAAGTGTCTGGCATGTTGTTGTCTCTTATATAATATTTGTTAAATACATTAATTCACCATATTTCCTGCTCGGCCTTTAGCAGTTGTAGATAGCTTGTGGCTTTGCAAGACTATTATGAAAGATGCAATTCATGATGTAACCTTCTCTACACTGCATATAGGGGCTTCAAGTTTGAGTCTTTCATGGAATATGTAGAGAAAAAATTAAAACACTTTAGTATCTTTTAAAATACATATATGGATATTTTTAAAGGTACATCAAGGAGTAATGCACGACTTGGTGTGTGTTTCATTTTTATTTTAGGTAGGAGAAGTAATCACAGGTGGTCAGCGAGCATTCAGATCTATGAAACCTACCTCAGACAGGAGCAGAGAACAAACAAATGCAAGGTACTACCCTCCCAGTCTGTCCTTAGCTGTATGATATTGTTCTCTTCATTTTCATTTGTTGGTTGGAATGCAGCTTCCAAAATTATACAATTATTTAAAGTTTTGAGATGATTCATACCATGAATGTTAACGTTTGTTTCCCAAACCATGGACGCTTGCTTTGTAGGGCTCCTGATTCCTAAAAATCAGATGTGTGTATATACAGGTCCCAATGTCTCGTCATAATATGCCTCGACTGGTAATGTCAGCACCAATGACGGGCTAACATTTACCGAGTGCTTGCTTCATGTCAGGTGCTATTCTGTGTGCTTTACTCATATTAACACATTGAATTCTCATAATTTTTATGCCCAGTTTACAGTTAGGGAAACTGAGGGAGAGAGAAACGTAGAATATACTGAAGGCCATGTAGCCATGACATGCTGGGACAGCCCTACTGGTAGTGTTGCTGTCACTGCCTCCCTTTTATGATCCGTGTGTCACTCCACAGACTCCTCAACTCCCAGGGGTACAAGGGCCCCTCCTGTCAATCTCCTGACTGTTGGTCATTTTCTGGCCTTTGCTTAAATTCCTTTCCCAAGAGGACCCTCACCCTCTCAAGAGAGTATTCACTTCATTCCTGGTATCCTCTACTGTTAGACAGCCTCTCTCTGTCTCTCTTTGATTCCTAAGTGAAGGCCTAGGCTCTGCTTCCTGGAGACCCTCAGAACCAAGTCAGTCTCCCTTAAGCAGTGACATCCCTTAAAGTAATTTGTGCAAAGCTCTCCCCTTTCTCTGTTCTCTAGAATGAGATCCCAGTTCTTCCAACTGTCCTGCTTCTTATGATTTTCAGACTCTTATCATCCAGATGGTAAAATCTATTTTGAAGTAAAGCAAGCTATCTTTGTGATACAAATGTATATGCTAGATTTACCACCATAAAAATACCTGAACAAGAGCTATATTTATGTGTTGCATAATAAAGCAGTCAGGCATTGGTATATTCAAAGACAACTGCTGAAGTTTTGTAGAGATTTTTAAACATGAGGTTTGTTTGAACAACAGGTATGCAATTGAATTCCTACTGAAAAGTGGGTTGCTGTTTTTAACCTTGGAAATCCACTCTATTTCCCAGCTCAGTGATTTCCATTGCACATACAAGATTCACGGGTATTATGACTATTATGAATATTCACAGCCATAATTAACCCCCAGCAGCATCAAAACATGGAAAGAGTCTGAATCTAATTTGTGAGGAATCAGCAATGGAAAGCCAAATCATTGCAAACAGTTCGGAGCTGGTTTTCAGACCCCAGGAAAACTATCATTACTGTGATTACACTTGAGGATTCAAGATGCCTTAGCATGATTCGTCGTAATAGCCCCCTCTGTGGTATTTTTGCAAAGCCTTTCTTTTTCTTTTTGATTGCAGAGAAATGATCACCCCACAATCACATATAAAATGCCTGTGTGAAGGTAGTTTGTGGTGCTCTTTATCACTGGCACACTCCATTGTGCATGTTGTCTCAGCCTCAGGCTGGGCAACCCCATTAACTAAGCAGCTGCCCATTGAAGCTGCTCGTGGGAACTGAGGTCAGGCAGGATTGTTGGTTTTAGGCAAAGGACTGTCGATGCAGCTGGCCACTGGGAGGGCCACAAGAGGCCCTTGACTCTCTCTTGGCAGAGTGGTTTGTTTCTCATGGTGGGGAGAAAGTAAATGGAGAGGGAAGAGCAACTGGGGTAGGGTTTTATTCATCAGGACCAGAGGGTAACAGTCAGTGACCTCTTGTGGTCCCGTAACACCATAGAATGAAGGAAGATGCACAAATTCCTCCAAATGAAGCGATTTATTGAGTGGTGATTCTGCTACATGATGCTGTGTATTATCTTTAATCTTCAAGAACAACCCTGCAGGTAAATACTATTATTTCTAATTTACCGAGATGGAGAGGCAACATTTGCCCAAGATCTCAAAGTCAGTAAGTGGTAGAACCAGTTAGATAACCTCAGGCTTGCCTTCTTAATCTCTTCCTGGTATCTTTTAATAAACAGAAGATCTTGATTTTAAAATAATCGAAATTGTTAAACGTTTGTGTGGTTAATTATTTTATTTTTGTTCTGTTCTAGAAATTCTATCCTGCTCTGAGGTCATAAAGGTAGCCCTACATTTTGTAAGGCTTTATACTTCCACCTTTCACATTTACATATAATTTGATGAAACATCTAATCCATCAGGAATTAGTTTTGTTTAAAGCATGAACTTTAATTTTTCCCAGTGCAGGCACCCTGCTGTCCCTGTGTCTCTTATTAAAATGGTTATCCTGTCTACATTAGTCACCAAGGCCACTTCTGTCACAGACCAGGTGTCCACATCTGTATGGGTTTGTCTCCATTCTGCTCTACTTACTTAATTTCCATAGTCTTACAATGAGCTTTATAAGTGGTAGGAAATGTCCTCTCACCTTTTTCTTCTTGAAGATTGAGTTGGCTATTTTATTCCTTTGCACTTACATATATATTTCAGAATCAACTGGGCAAGTTTTGCTTACACACAAACACACACACAGGTGTGTATTGGGATTTTCTTTGAATTGTATTGGCCATCTAGATCAATTTAGGGAGAACAATTCTTGTAGTATTAGTATCTCTCTGTCTTTTCTTTGATCTTATTTGATATCTCTTTGTAACTTTTCCATAAGCATACCCATGTGTTAATTTTTAGGTGTGTGATACTTTGATGCTATCATAAATGTATTATTTATTTTTTCTCTGTTGCTGGTATATAGATTGCAATTTACTTTTTCATTGTGGCAAAATACACATTACCTCAAATTGGCCATTGTAATCATTTAACAGTGTACAATTCAGTGGCATTTAGTATATTCACAATATCGTGTGACCATCACCACTATGTAATCCACTTTTATGTTTGATTTTGTACCCAGCAACTTTACTAACCTCACTTATTACTTTATTAATTAATCTGTGGGTTCTTTTAGATTTTCTAGATGCCTGCAAAGAATGATAGCTTACCTGCTTGCTTTCTGACTGATCCGTATCTCTTTTATTTCCTCTTCCTGCCTTACTGCACAGGGAAAGGCTCCAGGATAGTGTTGAATAGAAGAGTGATGGCAGCATCACTAAGTCCAGAGGGAAGTTTTCCATCTTTTGCTAGAAAGTCTGAGACATGTTATTTAAACATAGTAATTGTAGTGGTTTTATAGTTCATATTTTCATATTCCAATATCTGAAGTTTTCATGTTTCTATTTCTGTTCCTGTTAATTCTGTTGGTTCTCATGAAAAGTGCTTTTTTTTCCCTTGAATAGTTGATTTTTTTTGTTTGTTTATTTGTTTTTTTGAGACAGAGTTTTGTCTTTGTCACCCAGGCTGGAATGCAGTGGCATGATCTTGACTCACTGCAACCTCTGCCTCTGAGTTCAAGCGATTCTCGTGCCTCAGCCTCCTGAGTAGCTGGGACTACAGGCACTTGCCACCACGCCCAGCTAATTTTTTTGTGTGTTTTTAGTAGACACAGGGTTTTGCCATGTTGGCCAGGCTGGTTTTGAACTCGTGGCCTCAAGTAATCCACCCACTTCAGCCTCCCAAAATGTAGAGGTTACAGGCCTGAGCCACTACATCTGGCCTAGTTGTTTATTTTATACTGTGAGCTACTGCATATAGAACAGTTTTCTGAGTGACCTTAGACCAACCCATTTCCCCCACTTTCTTACTTGGAGTTCACAAGAATAACTGTGGAATGTTCTGGGAATACAACATCTTGAGATAAGAGGGAGATGGCTGAAATAGCCTCAGTTCTGTTTCAGCCGTCTTCCACACTCCGGAAACAGATGTCCTTCAGTGCATTAGCCCAGTGATCATGTGACCCAGGGGTATACAATCCAGGATGGGCTGCTTCCTGGGGTCCCTCTGCTATCTTGCAAGTGAGGCATGTGCAGAAGAGACTCCATCTGCTTCCCAGGCAGCTTTCCTGAGCCTTGGGGTGCAGCTCCCAATGCACCTATGGTTTCTGTTATCCCCTGCTGCCTGTCTATAAGTAATAAATCTGATTCACGTAGCCTGTCGTATGTGTGGGTGTTCTGTTTTACTGGACTCAGGAAAGTTGGTAACCAGTGCAAAGGGAACTTGTTTCACAACCCACTGCCTAGGAAAATAGTCTGGTGGTTCCTTAGAGGCCTGGGAGGTACTTGGCCAGGGAACACTGGCATGTGCTGCAGAGAAAAAACACTGCCAATTTGGAACCACTTTCATCTAAATTCAAGACTGAGGCTTTTTAACCAACAGCTGCCGTAAACTTTCTAGTTTGTGGTGACAACTCAGTTTTCCTCTGCCCTACTGAAGCAGCTTTCCTCAAAGTGCCCTGGGGAGGGAGGTGAGCAGTGGGCATTTACTCTTAAAGCAAGAAAGCTGTTTGGCACTGCACCCTTATTATGGAGAGTGTGTCCCATTAGACTGCCCACTGGCATGCTCCGGCTTTGGCCTCTGTCTTCAGACTCTATAAGGCCAGACTGACCAAAGCACACCTTCAAGGGCTCCCCAAGTACTCTCAGGGCAAAGGTGGCTTCAGGGCTCTGTTCTTCTCTCTGAGTTCCCACTTTCCTTGAATTCCGACCTTGTAGTTCCTTGTGATCATATGGAGTCTTTCATGATCTCAAGAAAGTTTTCAGTGAGACGTGGGAGTCTTTGGTCCAGATATGCTAGCTTACTCGAAAACCAGAAAAAAAAAAGTTCTTTCTTTATGTTTTTTTTTTTTTTTTTTTTTTTTAAAAGGAATGAATCTCTGATGTGTTTTGCACTTAGTGCTTTGTTTTAGGCATTTTCTTTTTTCTTGCTTATTTCCACGATGATAAATTTGTTGATTTTGCCTTCCAGCTATTCTTATTGGATTTTAGAGGTTCTGTTTCTGACAGTCAGGTGGGGGGTAAGACCAGTGATAGGCATCTGTCCTAGAGGCCTCTGACATTAAGGCTGCCTCTCCTGTTTACTTTGGAGATTACTGTGATTCTCAACTGCCCCAAGCTTAGCTGCTCACTGTTTTTTACTCCAGAAATCCATGAGTAATTGAAGTCCTCTATTCTGATTTAGTTCATTCCTCACAACATCTGAAGTAGGTGTGCCACAGATAACAATATACAGGCTAAGTTCATGACTTATTATTGAGATTCAGAAATTATATCCCAGGAGATATACCAGGAAGTGAGGTAGACTGTTCTTCCTCAGAGTCAAGGACAAAATAATTATAATAGATGAACTTAGAATTTACTTAAAAGACAAATAAGAACATAATAATTAAAATTATGCCTTTAAAATAAGAACATAATAATTAAAAAGTAGGGCTTTATTTAATAATGACTGTAACACACATCCCTGAAATTCCTACATATGTTTTGGAATACATCTTCAAACTAGGAAATGCCTGGCCAGGTATGGTGGCTCATACTTGTAATCCCAGCACTTTGGGAGACTGAGGCAGGTGGATCACCTCAGGTCAGGAGTTTGAGACCAGGCTGGCCAACTTTTGGCAAAACTACATCTCTACTAAAAATACAAAAATTAGCCAGGCATGGTGGCATGTATGTGTAGCCCCAGCTACTTGGGTGACTGAGGTGGTAAGATTACTTGAACCCAAGAAGTGGAGGTTACAGTGAGCTGAGATTGCATCACTGCATTCCAGCCTGGGCAACAGAGCAAGACTCCATCTCAAAAAAAAAAAAAAAAAAAAGTGCTATGTCAATGTCAGTGGCTATTGTTACTAACATCATTATTAATTATTTGTACAATAGAATAACTATAATAAATAACTGTAATTATAAAAACTTAGTCATAACTGTTTACCTATGTAAAGATTCACATTAGGTTATGGGATTCCTGGTTCCCAGGGAGATGTTGGCATTCTTTCCCTATGTTTCTATATGTACTAATAGATGACATTTGGACATGACTTGTATTAGGATACATTTGGCTACAAGTAATAGAATACCTAAGATGGACTTAAAAATGTAGGATGTTTTATGACCTCAAATAACAATTAGTCTGGAAGAAGGTGCTTTTTTAGGTGGGTTGGCAGCTAGCAGTTAAGACCCTGGGTTAGCCTGTGTGTATTCTGTTGGCCTTTCTTTCAGTGTCATAGATGACCTCTGGAGTTTCAAATAGTCATACCAGCACCCTCCATAAGAAGAAAGGCATGGTAGGCAAAATGGTAGCCTCCAAAGATGTCCAAGTCCCAATACCAAGAACCTAGGAATAGGTTACTTTACATGTCAAGGGGAAATCGAGATTACAGAGAGAATCAGCTTACCTATAAGACAGAGTGAATATCCTGGATTATCCATCTGAGCCCAAAGTCATCACAAGGATCCTTACAATGAAAGAGGAAGGCAGGAGAGTCAGAGTCACAGTGATGTAGCATGGGAAAGACTCAATTGGCTATTGCTGGCTTTGAAGATGGACAGATCACAAGCCACGGAATGCTGTCAGGCTTCAGATGCTAGAAAAGGCAAGAAAACCAGTTGCCTCTCAGAGTCTCCAGGAGGAATGCAGGCATGCTGACACTTTGATTTTTAACCTGTGAGACCCATTTCTGACCCACAGAACTGTGAGATAATACACGTGCATTGTTTTAAGCAACTAAGTTGTCAGTATTTCCTAAAACAGTAAGAGAAAACTCATACAGAAGGGAGCAGGATAAAAGGCTTCCTCCTCACCAGACTCCCCTGCTCCTTATCAGTATTGTATGGGCAGAGGAATTGCCTTTGGTGGTTTAAATCGTTCATGATTCATCCCTTGGTGCTGGAATCCCACCTTCCTTGAAATCAACGGATTTCTGCCACTACGTAAAGTCAGATAAGAATGAAATATAGATGCTGATGAGGAGCACGGCTCCTGCCAGGGTCCTGAAAGCTTGTAAAATTGCAAAGTAAATTCTAAGCTGTTAGTAGTCAGGATGGTGGTTTCAGTGTGGATATCATGGCTGGAAGGACACAGTAGGAGCTCCTAGAGTGCTGATAATGTTTTGCTTCTTAATCCATGGTGCATTCAATTAATGAAAGTTTTATGATTTGGGCACTTTTCTATACAAGTATTGCACTCAATAAAAAGGCTTAAAAAGTTATGAAAATCACCACATAATACATGAAATATCTGTGCTTGCCCCAATCCTGAGCGTGACCCTCAGCTTCAGCCTCTAATGAACCCCTGCCCCTCTCTCTTCTGCCACATCTGCATCAGTGAGGTGGGGAAGGAATAGGGGGCCTCATTGATGGTGTGAACATCAGATCAGACTGTGAACATACAGGTTGAGTATCCCTTATCCAAAATGCTTGGAACCGGAATTGTTTTTGATTCTGGAATTTTTCGAATTGTGGAATATTCGCATGATAGCAGTTGAACATTCCTAACTGGAAAATCTGAAATGCTCTAGTGAGCATTTTTTTTTTGAGCATTATGTCAGTGCTCAAAAAGATTGAGATTTTTGAGGCATTTTGGATTTTGGAATTTGAGATTAGGAATGTTCAACTTATATGGAGAGACTTTTGAAAACAGCAACATGCCCCTTTCAGTTCACCAACATATGTAGTCATTCAAATTGCCTCACTTGGGCACACATCATATAGCTTCTTTAAGTATAATAATGATTATATAACATCTCTTTTTGCTAATAAAAATAATGCTGTTTTATCTACTTAGAGTGAGGTTGAGGATGGGAAGATGGCTTTTCATTTTCAGTCTCTAGGACACACACAAACCTGGGTGCATGGTAGGTACTCAGTAAGTAAGTTATGGAATGAACAAGTACGTGAATTGTGAGCAACCAATGAGAAAGAAGGTAAATTATCTTATTTGTGACAAATAGCAATTAAAGAAAAACTGGAAACTTAGCAGGGCAGTACCAAGGAGTAGTGTCGGTGTTCTGTTTCCTAACTACATTTACATCACACTAAATATAATTAATAGGTTGTTAAGCATCGTTCCCTTACTTAACAAAAAAATCAGACTCTAACTTTTCTAAAAATGAACACACTGCCTACTGCTTGAGTATCTAAAAGTGAAAAAAATGTGATGGAGTGAGGTGCCTTAGTTCCCAAGAGTCATGGCACTTGCCACAGAGCCAAAGACTTTTAGCGTCCTATTTTAAACACTTCCCAGGCAGCCTCCTCAACAGAACACCTTACCCATCCATCCAGGCTTCCCTTGCTTACTCAGGCCCTACCCTAACTGGACCAGGCCAGACACTCCCACTTTTCCCCCATCCACGCTTTGTGTACCTCACTCTCTGATGATAATTAGGCTAAGAATAAGCTGAACAAATGTTTTCTTACCTTTTGCCAGTGTTATCTCTTTGCAATGCTCTTCCTCCTCAAAATCTTGGAAAATATCACCCTACCCTGCCCCCAGTGCCAGGTGCCAAGTGCCAGGTTCCTTACTCTATGAATCCTATTTGTAATTCCTTCCAGGCCTTGGTGATGGTTGTCTCCGTGTGCTTCAACCTGGCTTGTTTATCCTACGTGCAGAGCCCTTGCCACACTGGTGCAAAATAGCCAAGTATGTGTGTGTGCTTCTCATTTGATTATGGGCACATGCCATGTCTTACCCCTCTTTAAATTCCTAGCACTGATTATAGCACTGGGCACCTAAAAGATGTCTGCTTAAAAGCATACTGACTTGCATAACCATACCGATATCCTAGTACATACTGACTGATGCCACGCGTCTCCTGCATAGCACTGGCCCCTTCAGAATGCCTTCTCTGTTTCTAGCACTTTTCTATGTCCTTTACATGGATGAACTCATTTGATCTTGACAACGGCCCTGTGTTCATTGTCATCATCCCTATTTTAAAGGTGAGGTATTTGAGGCATAAAGTGGCTAAGTAACTCACAGGGGCACACAGCTTAGTGGCTAGGAGCCAGGGTCATGCAAGCTACCCTAGATGCTCTACGGCCTTTAGACTTTCAGTAACAATGTTCGTTTCTTGATTACCAAGAAATAAATGAGGTGAAAGAGGGCCTAACAGGTTGTGGGTTTACTGTGTCATAACACAATTGGTTTCAATATTCATGCTGACCTGAAGAATTGTTTGTTTTGAGGTATATAATCTTACATCCCAAATGTCAAGAATAGAAAACCCCTCTGTGCTGTATATAGTACATCATTTTCTATGAGGAACAGTATGGGTGATGTTAATACCAGATATTTGGATTCAGTTTCCAGCTGGTTCTGCCTATGTTTATTTATGGGACCTTCGTTGACTATTCCTCTTTTCTTCCCACTGGGTCTGAGGATTTGATGACATAAGTAAAGCCTTAGCATGGGACTCAACGAAAGGCAGTGTGTCAAGGGTCCCCAGGATGACCCCAGGTTCAGAGATTAATTAGAAGAACTTACAGGACTCAGCATTTAGTCATGCTCATGGCTAAGATTTATTGCAGCAAAAGAACAGGAGGCAAAATCAGCAAAAGGCTAAGTCCAGAGAAAGCCAGGTGCAAGCTTCTAAGAGTCTTCTCCCTGTGGAGTCACACAAGACATGCTTAATTCCTTCTGTAATGAGTTGTAACAACACATGTGAAATCTTTTCCATCATGGAAGCTCATTGAATCTCTGAACCTGCTCAGGGTTTTGTTGGGTGCTGAGAGGATGCACAGGCCCCTTTCCATTTCTTCTTCCCATGGCATATGGAGTTAATAGTATGCTGTTTGGGCTTCTGAATATACTATTTTATTTTATTTTATTTTATTTATTTATATTTTTTTTGAGATGGAGTTTCACTCTTGTTGCCCAGGCTGGAGTGCAATAGTGTAATCTTGGCTCACTGCAACCTCCACCTCCTAGGCTCAAGCAATTCTCCTGCCTCAGCCTCCCGAGTAGCTGGGATTACAGCCATGTGCCAACACGCCCAGCTAATTTTGTATTTTTAGTAGAGGCAAGGTTTCTCTATGTTGGTCAGGCTGGTCTCGAACTCCTGACCTCAGGTGATCCGTCCACCTCAGCCTTCCAAAGTGCTGGGATTACAGGCATGAGCCACCGCGCCCAGCCCTGAATATACTATTTTATATTCTTTGTGTATGTTGTATTTTTTCTTCAGCAGATCCATGTGTGTTAGTCAAAATAGTGTGAGAGATCAAACACTCAAATGCATTCAAGGGCTAGGCAGATTACAGAAATGAAGGGAAATGCTTACAAGGACAATGGAGAGTTGACACTTTCAAAAGAAAATGGAACCTTTCTCCCCTGACAAAGGGTGTTCACTGGATGAATTTAGTCTGAGGACATCAGTTCAGAGCTCCTGGATTAGACTGTGATTTTCTTTAGGTCAGGGATAATTTCTTATATAATTTCATTATTTCCCCAATAGAAAAATAATATTTTTTCACTTATTCAACAATATTTATTCAATACAGCCATATGCCTAGGATAAAAGATGAAAAAGACAAAACCTTTGTTTCAAAGATATCAGTATTGTATGAAAACAGTCAAATAGGGAAACAGGTGCATGACAGAGTCATAAATTCTATGTTTGAGCTGTGTTATTAGATATTACCAGGAACCTTGTCTATTTGCATAGACCATGGCTTCCCTGGTGCCTATACAGCACCTGGAATATCACAGATATTTAACATATATCTGTTTAATGAATATTTGAATCAATGGTACAGTGATTCCAAAACAATTTGACTGATTATTAAAATCATTTGGGGGAACTTTATAAAAATACAGGTTACTGGGCCCAACTCCAGACTTCCTGAATCAAAGTTGTGGGAAATGCAACCCAGAGACCTGACTTATCTACAGCTTTTTTTATCTGACCATGATATTGGGAACATTGGCCAACTGAGGTGCTCCCTTGTTCTGTTTCACTCTTGCTATTGCTGAGAGAACTGAATGAGTGCAGAAGGCGCGGGTTCTTGTGGGAGGAGAGGTTGGTGGGGCTGAACTTTGCTATGCACCTGAACTTGTCATGTAGATGCCCCTTCCAGCCAAGCCCCTACAAGTTAGATTGTCTGAAGCAGGAGGGTCCAGAAGCCTGATGAACTGCGTTCAGGAATAAGATATGCCTGGAAGGATTCAGTTATTGATCTTGGCTGTAGGGCTTTCCCTGCTGTATCATTTTAGTTCTCAAATATAAATTCTTAGGGAGGCAGAGTTTCACAGGTGACGTCATCTCCAATTGCCTGTGAATTAGCACAGCCCAGTGGCCTTATTATTTTTTATTTATTTATTTTAGCATTTCTCTGCTCTACAGGTCAGAATCTTGATTCTACAAGAATCTAAGCTTCTTGACCCTAGGGATAGTCTCTCTTTTATTTTTTTTAAATTTTTATGCTCCAGGGATATTACTTGCCCATGTTTGCTGGATAAATGGATGGATGAGTTGAATCTATTTGAAATTTTAAATGATGTATTATCAGTTTCTATTTGCCTTTTTTTTGCTGTTGTAGAAGCAAGCACATGGAGAAATTAGAAGTAGACCCTAGCAAGCACTCATTCCCTGATGTGACTAACATTGTTCAAGAGAAAAAACGCACACCCAGAAGACAATCTGAACCCAAAATTATACCAAATGAGGAAGACCCAACCTTTGAAGACAACCCTGACGTGCCTCCGCTGATTTGAAACATCTGGTTATGTTGTCATTGGCTGAGACTTACCGGGTCCAACTTTGGTTGGTGTAGAAACCGTATGCATATTATTCCTGGGATAAACAGTTATTTGTCAATATTGCTACTCCAGTGTTTTGACTCTTACTTTGCATAGTAATATCCTTAAGCTAGCTTCAGATTAAAATGTATGTTCTACATTTTATAATAATGAGTTAAATGCTATAACTCATCATTTACCTATAATAAAGGGTTGGTATTGAAAATGCTTAGTAAGATCATAGAACTATTGCATAAAACATTGATTATAAATCCCAGACCTGTAGATTAAATTGTAGATAAAAGGACTGAGTATTAAATTGGTACTTCAGCAAATTGGTCAAGCTTAGAAGTTAACACTGTAATTTCAGATCCAATTGGAATACTTTAATACAATTTTCAACAGCATTTCCATTTTCCTTCTCATGATGTGTCTGCTTTCTCTGGTGGCATGATATAATGGCAAGAATATGAGTTTTGAAATCAGGCACCCTGTATTTGGATTCCAGCTCAATCACTTTGTAAAGACCTTCAGCAAGTCCTTTAATTCTCTAAGCCTTAGTGGCTTCATGTATAATTTGGGAATAATAACACTTGCCTCACAGGCTTGTCTCAAGATAAACTGCAGAAAAGCACTTAGTACAATGTCAACCCTAGAGAGCCTCCTCTCTCTCCTCCTTCCCTTTCTCCTCTCTCTCCTCTTTCCTGCTCCTTCTTCCCCTCCCTTCTCAATTACTTTTTCCCTCTTATTCTCTTTCTTTACCTTTTTTCTCCCCATTCTACTCTACCTCCTCTACTTCCTTCTTTACTTTTTAAATATCTTACCTGTTCTTTATCTAGAACATTATGAATTCAATATTTCACATACTGTAGGAAAAATTACTGTTACACTGATCATGGTGTAGTAGCGTTTAAATCAGTTTCCCCAAATCTTCATTCAACAAATCCTTATTGAGCAACTATTGAGTGCTAGCAACCTCTGTGTTCATCAGGGATTTAGTAGTAACAAAGCAGACAAATGCATACACACAGACTATTTCAGGTGGTGGTCAGAGCTGTGAAGGAGAATCAGAGTGAGGGGATCAAGGGTAACGTGTGCTTTTTCAGACAGGGCCTTTCTCTATTAAACAGGCTTCCAACGGAAGACTCTCTTAATGTTTAGCAGATAACCAAAATGCATCAGTTAGAAAAATAAGATGAGAACCAGGGATTGGTTATGGGAATGCAATTGGACACAAATGTGGGAAGAGCTGGGAAGTGAAGCTCTAGAAGGGAGAGTTGAATTGGAAGAAGCATTGGTGCAGGTAGGCAGTTCAGAACTCGCACAGTCTGAGAAGCTGAAGTAGGACTGTGGCTGGGAGCCTGTGGAGAGGTCTACGGAAATTACTTTGCTGCTGAGAATGTTGCCTCTGTTTATCCACTACTCCTCTGGTCCATGACCAAGATCCTGGTGGGTGGACTTGGAGCCAGCCTTCGTCAGCAGGCCTGTGGTAAGAAAGATGGGATGGACACAGAGTGGTAGAGATCAAGGATCCGCTGAGGCGGTCTGAGTTCTTCTGCATCTGTCCATCACTGTGACTGATGATGATGACTGAGTATAACACCTTTCTTCAGTTCTGCTTCCCAAACCTCAGGCAGGTTCCTCGTGGGGTCAACTCTACCTGGGAACCACATAGTGAAGGAAATTCCGGAAAACAGTTCCCAGCCTTAGCCAGCTTGACATATCATAATCCAACAGAACTGAAACTCCACCAACTTGGAAACCATATACATTTGTCAGGACTATATTTAACTTCCACATAAAGAGAAAGCAAAATAATACTTTTGACCAAACTAATACAATTATGCCTTAAACAACCCAAACTGTGCTATCTGTTATGGACTGAATAATTGTGTACTCACAAAATCCATATGCAGAAGCCCTAACCCCCAGTGTGATGGTATTTGGAGGTGGGATTTTGGGAGATAATTAAGATTAAATAATATCATGAGGGTTGGTTCCTCATGATGGGATTTGTGTTCTTAAGAGAAAGAGACACCAGACAGCGCTGTCTCTCTCAGCCATCTGAGGACATGACACTAAGTCAGGAGGAGAATCGGCAGACACCTTGGTCTTGAATTCCTGGCTTCCAGAGCTGGAAGAACTAAATTTCTGTTGTTTTAAGCACCCATTCTATGGTATTTTCTTGTGGCAGTCCAAGCAGATGAGGACATTATCCCTCTCCCAAAAAAGATACACAGAGTCCTCCATGTGACCTTTTTCATCCGTGACTGACGGTTATTTCTTTCTAGAGGAGTCACGCTCTCATTTTTATATCCTATGATTTAAATATTGAGATATACCGTGATGAATGCATCTTACTTTAGAATGGAAAAAAAGAAACAAAGTGAAGGGAATTTAGGTATATAGACAAATTCATGTGGGTGTAAATATGTGGTCCACTCTAACTGTGGAACCCACGTGGTGTTTTGGGTCTCCTGGAATTACCATTGGTTCAGAGCCAATGTCCAGTAATCCCTGAAATGTCTGGGTGTTTCTTTCCTCTCCATGCACAGCCACCCTGGTAAATGTGGGCCTTTTTGCAGAAAGCTAGAGGGAAGATTTACGGAATAAAATTTTGGCAGTATAGCAGGGTTCTTCCCCAGGGAGATCCAGCTGTAAAGTAGTAAACCAGGAGGATATCTGGGGGAAGAGTGTTCCAGAAACTAGACAGATTTTTACATATGGATATGTGTGCTTATACATATATATATTCATATCAAAGCAAGAAAGAAATACCGTCTCTACTATAGATCTTGATTTTGAAGCTAATCACGTGGCTGCAGCTGGTAACTGATATTTATAGCCTTATCCTTCCACTGCCTATTTCTTGCTATTTTTCCTTCAATAAGCACCTCCACAGGGTAATTCCTGGCCTTATGGGGCAATCCAACCTTCATTCCTGCACATTCTATGCCATTGGCAGTCCTATCTTTATTGGGTTATTTAGTTTCCCATTTATTGTTATCACAAAACTGGAGGTACTAAAAAGATGCCCTGAGAATTACCTGCATTTCAGTTAAATTCCTCCCTCGTCTCTTCTCTTCTACTCCCCTGTGAGCAGTAGCTATTCATTTTCTTGTGATAGTGAAATCACCCAGCCTGCCCTTCTTTGCCTGTTAGTTCACCGGCACAAAGACCCCAACATGGCCAGATTGGTCTCCACTTGCAATTAGAAGGCAGCATTGTTGTGTTTTCTGATGAAAGTGCTCTTTCCTTTGGAACCAATCCCACTAAACCAGCAGAGCCCCAGGTTCCAGAAGCAGGAAGTAAAATGTTGTCAAATTAATTAGTAGGGGTAGTAGTGAGCAGGCCACCCTCATTCCCATCCCTTGATTCCAGATCCGTGCATCTTGGCTATGGGTGAAACAGCACCATATATTGGATGGGGATCCAGATTATATATTATATTCCAAAGAACATTACCTCATCCACAAAAAGCATTATATCACCTGCTGGCACTTTAATTAAACCTTCAAAAGGCCACTTCATTGTTCTATCAGGCCAACTGCTCCAGGTAAGTTCATTGAATCCTATAGCATCATTTTTTTGGCATGCTTCATTTGCTGGAAATTGTGTTGCTTGGTTAGAATTGACGCTGAATATATGACAGTGAATATGGCATTTATTAGGTAAGTCCACAGATGGTGGTTTTGGCAGAAGCATTATAGGGAAGAAAGGCAGATTTATGTTTAGAATAAGTGCATTTTCCAGTGAAAATAAGAGTCTGTCTCTTCTGTCATAGAATTGTTCTTGTGTAATCAACTTGCCACCAGGTGGCTGGCTGGTTCCACAGGGCTTTTAAGTGGCCATATATGGGACTAAGTGTTGGCTGCTACTCTTGTCTTATTTGTCACTGTAAAAGTCTGAAAACATCTGCAAATTATTGGACACTCCTTCCGTCATGAGGTGGAGTCTCTGCCCTCTTATTTTGAATCTGGGCTAAACTTGTTCTTACCTATGGAAATGATGCCATATGGCTGTCATGGCCATACCATTAGATGGCTGTCACGGCCATGCCACTGGATGGCTGTCATGGCCATAGCACTCGATGGCTGTCACGGCCATGCCACTCGATGGCTGTCACGGCCATGCCACTAGGTGGCTGTCAGGGCCATGCCACTGGATGGCTGTCATGGCCATACCAGTTCTGCGTGGTTCTCTTGGGACACTTGCTCTGGGTGAATCCAGCAGCCATGTAAGAAGTTCAACCACTCTGGGACTGCCATGCTGGAAATGTCACACATGGCCATTCCAGTCACAGCCTCAGCAGTGTTCCTGGCTACCGCATCAACTTCCAGACAGACAGGGCTGCCATATTTGATGTTCAGTCCAGACAAGCTTTTAGATTCCTGCAATTCTAGTCAATATCTGGCTGCAACAGCAGGAGAGACCCCAAATGAAAGCTGTACTGCCGAGCCTTCCCAAAATCGAACCCACAAAATTGTGGGCAAAATACAATGGTTTTAATCTAAATTTTTGGGGCAATTTTTCTTTTTTTTTTTTTTTTTTTTCAGTATATATTATTTATTTATTGCATTTTAGGTTTTGGGGTACATGTGAAGAACATGCAAGATTGTTGCATAGGTACACACATGGCAGTGTGATGTGCTACCTGCCTCCCCGTCACCTATATCTGGCACATGGACACAGGGAGGGGAGCAATTTTTCTTTTGGTAGCAATACCAATCAAAACAGATTTGGTACCTGGAGATGGGGTTCTACCATAACAAAAACCTAAGACATATGGTTATTGCTGGGGACCAGGGAGCAGTCAAGCTGGGAGGACCCTGAGGAGGCTGATGCATTTGGATGTTCCAGGAAACAGGCACCAAGAAGAAGTTAGAAGTGCAAGAGGGGTTAATACCTGGGGAAGATGGATAAAAGGGGGAGCAAAAGTACAAATGGAAAGTCTTAAGACTCTCAAGCTTAGATGCAACTTTGACACCTGTCAAATGAGGCAGAAGGAAGAGGAAGGGGGATTGGCTGGCAGGACCCTCTAACTGCAGCTCTGGGAAAATCTCAGCCAATGGGGAGCTCCAGCATGGATTGTGGTAGAAGACGGGCATGTTGGGCAGAAGTGGCTAAGCCTGGATGCCCCTGCCATGTTGAGTTATTGACTGGTAGCTGCCTTGAAGAGTGTGGGGGCCTCTGCCTAAATGCTGCAGTGGATCTGGGAGGCACTTGGCACTGAGGTTGTCGGCTCTTCGCACTCCTTGTGGTAGGTTCTGTCTGGAAGAGGTCTGAACAGTGCATCTCTGTGGCTGCACAAGACTATTAAGGAAACTTGATAGGCCCCAGGAGGCTGTTAGTGAGGACGTATAGGGAACTAAGGAACATGCTCTTCCTGCTGGAGGAAAGGAGGTCCTTGTTTTATAGTAGAAGACAGTTTAGTAACTGTTGCCTGTGGTAACATGAAAAAATTATTTGCCTTGATGCATTGAGTGAAAGAGATTTCCAAACGGAGCACTGGAAGTGTCCACAAGGGTCTTGCAGCTACAAATCACAAGTACAAATAGTGATGAGCTAAAGAGGAAATGTAAAGGGGATAACCCAGCTAGGTTCAAAACTAAAACTTTCTCATCCCAGTCTCTTTCAGCAGAGTGAAACTGGCCTCACCGTAACTGTGGACCAGTGTTGCTTGGTGTCTCCTTTGGCAGTGTTTTCTGAAGTTGGGGGTACACAGGCTGGTACATGAGTCATACCTGGGAAGCTTGTAAATGACAGTGGGCCAGGGTCTGATCCTGCAGGCTGAATCAGTCCAGACAGCTGGAGAAGGGCCATGTTGGGGCAACGGAAGAATGTGGCCCTCTCCTAACGCTGGCTGAGGTTCCCTGAGGAAAGGACGGTCTGGGTTCATCTAGGGCACTGTTCGTTTGTACCACCTGGAGGGATGAGGAGCCTGAGAAGAGGCTGGCATGGGCTGCAGGATGCCAGGGACTGAGGATGGAATCTCAAAGGACTGGAAAGAGCCAAGGAGGTAGGAGAGAGGGGCAAACGGAGAACCTCTGAAAAAGCCAGGAAAGGGTCTCGAGGGAGAAAAGTCACCTCCAATTCTCCCCCAACCCCGCAGAGCAGGAAGCCTGACCAAGCCCCTGAGAACAGTCAAGGTCCTGTTTTTCCTCGCCTTTGACTTGAATGAATAAGGGGCGGTGGGCATCAGGACCCAGAGAGACAGCTGAGTCTAGTAGGCAACCGACAGGAGCGGGGACCCTCTTCCAGGGGCAGCCTGCCCAGCGCCACCCATAGGGAGACATCCAGGGAATAGACATCTTGACCTGACTCCCTCCTTCCCTCCAATCTCTTGCTGAAGCTTCCCAATGACCAAAACCCACTGGAAGCCAGAGGCAAGGGAGCCTGTTGATGGGGTCCTTCGAGGTCATCTTCCTGGGCACACGGCACAATGAAGGGCAGGGGTCGGAGCCAGCATTCTCCCTTTTATCTTCCTTCCTCCCCACTCCACCTCTCCCACACTGTTGGAGGGGGCTAGAGATCCAGGAGCCCAGTAGACCATGACATGAGCAGGATGAGAGAAGGGAGAGGAAGAAACACAATGTCACCACCTTTTCTGTTGCCAGTTTCTAACCTCAGCATCCCGAGAAGGGGACAGAAAAGGGAGAGAAGAGACAGGATGCGATGCCAGGGTTTTGACCATTATAGGGACAGTCTCATCTCTGAATAGAGATGGAGAATATGAGCCCAGTGGCTGAAGGGCCAAGAAGAAATGCCACAGAATCTGCCTAAATCATCCAGCGGGGCAGGAAGGGGCCAACCCCAATGAAGAAAGGTGAAGGTGTAGTGGGAGACAAATCTGTTGTGTTTGGATCACATAGACAAGGTGAACATTCATGCTTAAAAGTACACAAATAATAAGCAGTGATTCCAGAACCTGGCACCCCAGCTGCTCTTTGAAAAGTCCCCTGTGCCACCCTCTCACGCTCTGCCTCTGCTTGTTTCTTACTTCCAGGGGACTGTTTTGCTTATAGCTCCCACGTCAACACCAACAGTGGCAGTAGAGGCCTTTGGATCTCCTCCCAGTCCTCAGGAGGAAGAAACTCACCAGGCGTGATGCCCAACACCCTGCATGCCGTGCATTTTCCTTCTGATTTTCTTCTCAAGCTTTTCCTGAGTAGCATGAACCTGCCCTTTGGTGTCCATGCTCATCCCAGTCACCATCCCCCACACAGCTGTTTGTGTCTGCATTCCCCTCCTGGCTGCCATGACGAGCCTGCAGCTGCGTGTCTCTGCATGTGAGTGGCTTGCAAATGTCCAGGAGAGACCACTGACCCATGACCCCTGGGGAGAAGTGAGCCTGGCTGAAGCCCCCTGGGCTTGAGTGGCGCTGCCCTCCTTCCTTGCCCATGGGAAAGCTGCCTTCCATTTGATAGCTGATTTGCAGCATGCAGTGTGTGTCTGTCACCCTTTTCAGCCTGTCACAGCTTTCCTGATGCATTTGGATGGAAAGTGCTACCCCATCTGCAATTGACACATGTCAGGCCAATGTGTCTACTGCTCTGTGGCAGACCCAAGCTAAATTAGCTGTTCTCTTCTACGTCTGCTCCCTAATGATTGCTCTTTGCATTTGGGCTGGTGTTTTCCTTGTATTTGAGATCAGCTGCAGCGTGTCCAGCTGCTAGGGCTCTCCACTCAGCACACATTCACCAAGCATCTAGAAGACGTGAGGAACCATCCGAGGGAAGATTCGCTTCCGAGGTCCCATGATCCCTTCTCATGTTCCTTCTGCTGAGGGCTCTATTCCCTCCAGCCATCATATGAAGGCTGATCACCGAGGGTCACCTCTCCCTGCAACCCTCTGCTCCCTGTGCACACCCTCCCAGGGCCCAGTCTCCTGGCTTCTGCCACCAGCTCTGGATGGATGCCTCTGAAATCTCCATTTTAGGCCTGAGGTTTGTGCCTGAAGTTCATCTCTCTCCTCCTGGATGCCTTATACGTGGTTCTATACACAGTTCGGTGTTTTCCTCCTTGTTTTTTCTGCCACTTCATCTTAATCGGCCTCTGTGGAGAGCCTTCTGGCTTTTGTTTTGTGAATTCACTTTCCAATCACCCAGATTAGAAAACACTGTCACTGCTTCCTATGTTCACCATTCAATTGGTGACTAACTCCGGGCAATTCTACCTCAAAGAAAACATCTCCCCTCTCCAAACCCTTTTCCTCGTCTGCATTTAATCTCCATCATCTGCTGTGTCAACGTGCCCCCAGCCTCAGCCCACCTTGATATAAATGACCCCTTTGACTGTTATCCAAAGGCAAGGCTGAACACACCAGCTCTGGGCCCCAATCTGCTATATATGTGCCGTACCTCCCGCCACCTCTCCCAGGGCACCCATCCTGCCCACAGCACCAAAGTTGTCACCATCCCTGACCAGCCAGTGTGACATATCCACTGACCCCTTGCTGGTGGTGTGCCTGGACTGAGGCTTGTGGTATGCTCGATCTGAGGGGCCCAGGGGAGCTCCTCTCAGGCTTGGCCAGGAGTGGGGAGTGCTGCCAGGGCCCAGGGACAGAGTGAGGGCCCAGGGGCAGAGTGAGGGTCCTGCCGGTGGAGGAGAAGGCAGACAACGTGCACAGGGCATCACCTCCTTGACAAGAACATCCATTGTTGGAATCATTATAAACCAGTGGAGGCTTTGTCAGTTAGAAATGAAGTCTGATCTAATGAACTGTCACCTTGCTTCAGTTGCACTGGGTAAGGGCACCAGTCCATGTGCTATTTTAGATGAGAAATCATGGGCCACTGTGACCCAGGAGCTCCCTGCAGCAGGACCCAGGGTTATGGAGAACCATATTATTTACTCTGCTCACCTCCACGAACAAAGGAAAAACAATGCTGTCTGGTTACTATAGCAAACCACTCTGTACTTAGTGACATAAAGCAACAATTTTATTATGCTCAGGATCTCTGTAGGTCAGAAATGCCAACAGCCATAATGAGGACACCTTGTCTTTTATGCCTCAGCTTGGAAGACCCCAAAACCAGGGATAACTTGGAATCTGGAGGCTGGAATCATCTGGAGGTGTTTTTACTTGTGCATTTGGCAGCTGATGCTTTTGACCAGCCTTCAAGTGGCCTGACAGCCAGAACAGCCACACATGTCCGTGACAGCTAGTCCAGGCTTCCTCAGGGCAGGGCAGAGTGGCTGGGATCCAAGAGTGAGCACCCCAGGAGAACAATGAAGGGATGCATGGTGTTTTAAAAACAGCCTTGGAAGTTGCATCGCTCATTTCTGCCATACCCTAACGATCAGGGAAATTACAGAGGCCTGCCCAGGTTCAAAGGGAGAAGACAGTCTCCACCTCTTGCTGGGGAGAGTACAAGCTTCTCAAAGATCATGTGGAGCAAGTGATATTGTTGGGAGATCTTTGGAAAATACAGTCTGCCACAATGCCCTTCCTCCTCTGTGAAGCTCAAGTTCTCTTAGGTGACATTGTGATGTCCCCTGATGTCAAGAAAAGGAGGTGGTTCCTTACCTGTTGTACAAATAAAAGATGTGGGCGATGGTGGGGAAGATACAGATTTAATTTTACCCCAAGGCCATTTTTAGAACCTACACCACACCACTGCCTGCCTCTGCTTCCTTTGGAGGTTTCTATAGATAAAAATATTTACAAATCGATGCAAGGCCAAATAAAGATTCTCAGAAGCCGTTTAGAAGAGTGGTTCAGAATTATGAATTAGATCCTCTTTAATGTTCCTTAGGTTTTACAGATAAAAATAGAAAAGAAAAATTTTAATTTCCTCTGGCTGTATTTCTCTGAGAACCACACTGAACTGTAATATTGTACTTACCTATTCATTAATTATTTTTCTGGTAGTATCTTTGCATTCTATCTAATATAACTCAAATTTCCCAAGGTGTCAGTATGTGAGTTTATCTGGGATCATTGTCATGGCCTTAATTCACATTTCCCTGGCTCTAGCCCCATCTGCTGTTGAAGGACCTTCAGCTTGTGTCCCCATGTATTCCTGGGGAATCTCTCACAGTGCCAATGCTTCCCTACTCAACTGGACAGCAGCTTCTGAAGACATCCTCCTCTCAAGGCTCCAGTGTCTACTGGTGTTCTTTAGACCACTATGCATGCCCTGGGCTCCGACCATGCCAACATGTCAATATGTCCAACAATTGCAGGCAATCCTTTATTATTAAAAGAAGAGTTCCCAGTGCAGTTCTCTGCGTGCTCTCAGACTTTCGAGAATAGACTACTCGTGCATGAATTGAAAATGGTTTTTCCTGCCCTTTGTTCTGTGTGCAAGTGGGGTGTGCTGGGGTAGAAGTGAGAATATCTTCTCCCTCTCCTGTGTCTTCAACTGTGGATGGTCAGTGGCCATCGCCTAGCCAGTGGTTCATAGTGAGAGTCATGAAGGTCCTTGTTCTTGTTCTTGTTCTCACCTGTCCTCAAAGTAAAAACAGATATTGGATTTCCAAGAAAGCTTCGAGTATTCTTTCCAAAATCTCCAATAATTGACTTAACTGTACACCACTGGTGAAAGAACTACCAGCCCCTTCACTGTCATTCCAGAAGCAAAGCCTCATATTCTAGGACTTGAGTTGATGTCCTCAATTGATATTCTTTTCATAATCCATGTTTCCATTCCTCTCTCTTCTCAAGCCCTGTCTTCTTAATCCTCTTCCGCAACAGGACTCCAGCTGTACCATTTTCTTGGAAGTACCAGACCTCTCTGTAGAAGTGATCAAAGCTAAGCCTCCTGTTGTGTCTTAAAAACTTTGTCATTGGCATCATCCTGGGAGCCTCAGAAGGAAAGGTAGGGTCTTGTTTTGCTGCAGGCTGACCCTGTGAGGTTTAGGTGTGGTCATCTGGAAGAGTGAGCTCTACCCCTTAGAACAGGGCAGGAGGAGGGGAGGACTCTTCCATTCTGAGATACAAAATAAAACCCACCTCACACCGTGAGCGTTATTTTCCAAAAAAACCTGATTTGGACTCCATATGGCAGTCATGTATATTCTTTCTGGTAGCATAACTTTGCTTGGCCTCATTTCTTGTGAACAGTTGTGCTCTTATTTTGTTTAGAGATTGTTCATGCAATTGCTGCTTTGGGTAACCAGGAGAGCTACAGCACGTTGTCAGACAATGACGCATTCTGTGCCTAGTCTCTTCTCCTGAATTCCTAGGATTCTCCTCCAAGTCAGGAAGGCAGTGGTATTTTTATTTAAGTAGCTGCACTATGCAAAGCCATATCTTTCCTTAGGACTCAGCCAATTTCCCCAGGCTCTGCTAAAGGCATGTTTTAGAATTGTCAGCATGCTACACTCTGAACCACCACTCTTCTCGGGAGGTTAAAGTCTGTCCCTGGGACAGCTCTTGAAGCCAACCCCTACTCTCATTAAGTTGAGTTCTTCCCCAGAAATGACTTAACAGAGCGTGTTTGGGGCTGCTAGCCTTAGAAAGACCTGCAGGCATGGCCATCATCTGGGAACTTGGACTTAGGGAGGGTTTCCACCATCCCCAGAATTGATAAGGGTGGCTCACAGTACCTAAACAGACAATGTGGTATGTGTTGAACTCCTGCTTTCCCTTCTGCGAGTTTGGAATTTTGATATGTGCCAGGTAGAGGGAGACAATTAAAAACCTTGGACCCTGAGTCTCTTAAGAGTATTCCTGATAGACAACATTTCACACATGGCACAACTTGTTGCTGGAAGAATTAAATATATGCCATGTGACTCCACGGGGAAAGGACTCTTGGGAGCTTTCCTCTGGTTTCCTCTGGACTTTTCCCCATGCAACTTCTTTTGCTGATTTTGCTTTACGTTCTTCTGTTGTAATAAATCATTGCCATGAGGATGGCTATAGGCATGTCCTGTGAGTCCTCCAAGCAAATGACCAAACCTGGAGATGGTCTTGGGGATCGCTAAACACTCCTATATCCACTTTGTTCTCCCATCATGATGAGTCTTTCCTCAGCCACCCTACCATTCCCTAGAGACTCCCAGATATACCTGATGATATGGTTTGGCTATGTCCCCACCCCAATCTCATTTCGAATTGTAGCTTCTATAATTCCCACGCATCATGGGAGGGACCTGCTGGGAGGTGATTGAATTGTAGGGGAGGTTTTTTTTCCATGCTGTTCTCGTGATAGTAAATAAGTCTCATAAAAATGTAGTGATTTTATAAAGGGGAGTTCCCTGCACATGCTGCTCTCTTGCCTGCCACCATGTAAGAAGTCCCTTTGTTCTTCCTTCATCTGCCGTGATTGTGAGGCCTCCCTAGCTATGTGAAACTGTGAGCCCATTAAACCTCTTTCTTATATAAATTACCCAGTCTCGGGTATGTCTTTATTAGCATCATGGGAACGAACTAATGCACCTGGACAGCCGTGATGAGTACAGCCACGGTGGACCAGCCTGTGTGCATACTGAGATCTGCTTTATAATATATTTTCCAATGACCTAATTTTTTATTTACATTTTTCTGTATCATTTCACTTTATATGTCATTATACTATACCTTGAATTTTTGTATATAATCAAATAGGCTTCATTTATGTATGTATATCATTTTTGAATAAAATGATTTTATAGAATAATATAATTTTTAGAATAAAATGATATGCATATATAAATGAAGCCTATTTGATTATATACAATAAAATTAGGAATCAATAAAAGGATAACTGAAACAAGATTTGAATCTGAAAAACAGACTACAAAGTGATAATTGGGTTAAAAAGAAATAAATGAATTTAAATGACAATGAAAAGACGATTTGTCAAAATTTGAAAGATGAAGCTCACTGCTTAGAAGAAAACTTAGAGCTTTTGTTAAAAGACACTTTTTTGGATAAAGATAAAATTATAACTCTCCTATAAATATAGGATAAATAAATATGAGAGATTGTATTTAGCTCACTTATGAGTGAACCTACAGGGTATTATAACTCCTTCAAAGGATAATTCAAGAGTCACAAGCACATAGCGTGTAGATGATAAAATGAATTTAGAAATAGATGCAAAATCAGTCTATCCACAGGGCAATGACCAAATGCAATCTCCCTGACACATTTTTGTCTTATTATGAATTTTCTGCAACTTACGTGCTTATGAAAATAGACAATGAAATCTGGAGACAACAAGGAAAAGGAGCCAGAGAGGTGACCCAGTAATTTAGTTTTACCCATTCCAAAGCCCTTCGCAACTTTTCCTGAACTTTGAGTACGTTTATTAAAAAATATTGAAGATGAAAACAAACTTAGAATTCAACTCAGGAAGCTAGAAAATAAGCAAACATACATAACCCAAAGACAGAAGAGAAAAATCGATTATGAAGATAGGACAGAAATCAATGAATTAGCAGACAACAACAAGAAAGACAGAGAGTCCTGTTTATTTGAAAAGACTAATCGGGTAAACTCTGGGGGATAGCAGGGGGAGAAATGCCAGATGTAGGTGATGGGGAGGAAGGCAGCAAATCACACTGCCATGTGTGTTCCTATGCAACAATTTTGCATGTTCTTCACATGTACCCCAAAACCTAAAATACAATAAAATAAATAAATGGGGAAAAAAAAATTAAAAATTAAAAAAAAAAAAGATGTTCAGAAGGAAGAGGAAGGTGATGCACGTGACGAAATAGAAAGATAATTAACAAAATACAGGATAAAAGCATGAACATGCCTACCTATGTAAAAGAAATTTAAATTTCTTAGTGAAATATTAAATAAACTATATACCAATGCATTTAAAATTTCAGAAAAACTATCACATAACAGAATTGGCATTAAAAATAGAAAACTTAAATGGACCAATAACTTTTAAAACGTTACAATGTTAAGAAACAAACTTTGACCCACCACCTCCTTCCTCCATCACCAAATTCCTGAGTCCTTGGAAATTTTATGAGAATTCAAGAAAATGTTCAAAATATAAAATAATCTATATCATCCAAGGTGGTCTCAAAAAGGGAAAGAGATGAAAACGCTGGTTAAATATTTATATGACAATTAAAATGATCTTAATATCAAACTAGATACTCAAAAAATATATGGAGTAATTTCCTTTATGAACATGAATATAAACTCTTAGATATAATAGTAACTAATTGCCCTGGTGCAGTGGCTCCCACCTATAATCCCAGCACTTTGGGAGGCTGAGGAGGGCAGATCACCTGAGGTCAGGAGTTCGAGACCAGTCTGAACAACATGATGAAACCCATCTCTACTAAAAATATACAATCAGCTGGGCATGGTGGTGCATGGCTGTAATCCCAGATACTTGGGAGGCTGAGGCAGGAGAATTGCTTGAACCCGGGAGGTGGAGATTGCAGTAAGCTGAGATGGCACCACTGCACTTCAGCCTGGGCAACAAGAGCAAAACTCCGTCTCAAAAAAAAAAGTAACTAATTTAATGTCATTGCATTACAACTCACACATCACTAGCAAGCAGAAGTGGTTTAACATTACAAATTCTATCAATTTAATTTACATTAATCTATGGGAAGGGAGAGGCATTACATCATCATGTCAATGGGTCAGAAGTTTAATAGTATGATTTTAAAAGGAAAAAAATAACTCTTAGAACGATAGCAAGGGGAGAGATGCCAGATGTAGGTGATGGGGAGGAAGGCAGCAAATCACACTGCCACGTGTGTACCTATGCAACAATCTTGCATGTTCTTCACATGTACCCCAAAACCTAAAATGCAATAAAATAAATAGGAAAAAAATAATAAAATAAAAATAAAAAAGAACTTTAACTTGATAAGAATTTTTACTAAAAACCTACAGCACACAAAATCCTCAAAGAAGATCAGTTATTTATATGCATTTTCTCCACAAGAAAAGGATGTTTTCTATGCCTGTTACTGTTCAACATGCTACTGCAGATTCTGACCCCCTCAAAGAGATAAGTACAAAAGTAAGAGGTATTAGGGTATCCTTACTTGCAGATAATGGGATTATTTTCAGAGAAAGCCTATGAGAGAAAAGACAAGTTGTTAGAACAAATATGTTCGGTAAATTTGCCAGATAGGAGATTAGCAACAAAGTCTCATAGTGTCCCTCTACATCAATAATCTTGAATTAAAAGTGTAGTAGAATATAAGCTGCCATTTACAAACAAAAATTTGCCATTCAGAATCAAAAATCCCAAACAGCACATGGGGTGTGTGACCTGCCCTTCTTAACTCATTTAATACAATGTACCATCATTAAATCACCACTTCGTTTAGTTACACATTTAGTAAATTGTCTTTACCCAAAAAACAAAGGATATTTGGAACCAAGTAGCAAAGACCCCCACCGAGGGTGAATATGCATGAGATCACATATACATACATATCACATTTATCACACATACATATTTGATTTTATATAAATAGATACTTAACATTTTACCTACATCAACTTTTTCTTAGACTGTTTTTGTAGTCGTTATATTGATACTTTCTCCCTGGAACTTGGGACAGACAGGGCCCCCACCGCATTTGGTCACTTGAGGGTTCACTGTCAGTGGTGATGTGCTGGCTCTTTGGGACTCTCTCTGAAGATGAGAAGTGGTTATCAATAAACCACAGGCCAGATCTTCCCGCTGACTGTTTTGTACAGTCTGCGAACTAAGGACAGGTTTTACCTTTTTAAATAGTTGGAAAAAAAATCAAAAGAAGAATCATATTCCGTGGTATGTGAAAATTACAGAAATTCATATTTCACTGTCCACAAGGTTCGGTTGGAACACAGCAGTGCTGGTTTCTGTTTTGTCCATGAGTGCTTTCTCACTGCAGGGACAGACATGAGTAGCTGCACCAGATTTCCCATGGCCCCAAAGCCTGCAATGTTTACGATCCGATCCTTGACAAAGTGTGTGGACTGTAGAGAATAATTTCCCATTGAGAATTGTTCCAAGAAAAGCTTTGAAAACATGTCATTTCTTTAGTGGTTAATGGGTTATAAAAATCACCTCTCAGGTCACCTTGAGAAATCCCTGCCTCAAAGGGCCACTGTCACTGTCAACTCCATCCCCAAACCAAAGCCCCAGGCACCCTCCAGCCTCCACAAGTGCCCATACTCACTGCAATATTTTAACAGCACTCAATGTGTATTCACTCCACTTTAAAACAATACCTTTAATCACTTGTCATCTCATATGGGGTCCTGCACGCTTTGGGCTTTGCAGGAAACCAGACATTTGTCTATTTCTTCTTTCTCTTTTCCTTCCTATTTATGCTTGACTTGTTTGCTGAGGAGGCAGGAGATAGAGACTGCTGTGAGTTCATAGGGGTGGGAGGTTATCTTCCAAATCCCTCCCATTCATCACTGCTTCTCACCGTCCCCTGACCAGGCTTACAAGTGGGTTATTGACTGCTTTCCCTTTGGACCCCGCAAGCCCCTGTAATGAGTGTGCATGACTGACAGCTGTGGACTCAGGATGCTTGGCCACAGTCCTCATGTAAATATTCCATCCAGTTCTCCTCACAAATTGTTAAAATAACCACATTTCTTAGGTTCTAGCAACCAAATCATGTCTTTTAGACTGCTTCTTGCACCCAGAAGTGGCACAATAATTCTTGTGAATATTCTTTTTCTTTTTCTTTTTTTTTTGAGATGAAGTCTTACTCTGTCCCCCAGGCTGGAGTTCAGTGGCGCGATCTAAGCTCACTGCAACCTCCGCCTCCCATATTCAGGAGATTCTCGTGCCTCAGCCTCCTGAGTAGCTGGGATTACAGGTGCATGCTACCACACCTGGCTAATTTTTGTATTTTTAGTACAGACATGTTTTCACCATGTTGGCCTCAAGTGATCCACCCGCCTCATCCTCCTAGAGTTCTGGGATTATAGGCTTGAGCCACTGTGCCCTGCCTGTTTTTCTATATTTTGTTTTGAAAAGTAGGATACCTGTTGATTTAACCCTAATAGCCTCAGTGTGCCATGATTGTTCTATTCATCTGTATTATCCTTGATTATATGCCACTTGAAGGCTGGGGCTGGATTGGTCACCTCAGCAGCCCCAGCGCCTGGCACAGTGCTTGGTTCAGAGGGAGCATGTGGGAAACCTTTGTTGACTGAATTGAAAAAAAAAATGATCAGACACCCATTTGTCTTGATCTTTTACTTCCCCTCAAAAGCCCACAAGATTTTGCATACCCTGAAGCTGCTGAAGATAGTAACACCGCACTCTCTACTAAGCTGTGGATTTAATTCGAGGTCTGCTTTCTGCACTTTTCATGCCCCTGTTTTTTGTCAGTGGACATTTGCTGAGCACCTTCTCTTTGCCAGGAACTTGGACAAAAGGGTCAGACGGATGCGAGAGGCCCTGCAGCCCTTCCACAAGGCCATCTCCCACCCCGCTGCAGCCCAGGGTCACCCCTTTGCCCTCCCACCTCAGTCCTGGCTGCCTCTGAGTCTGCCTCCCACACCAGATTGATGGCTGTTTGAGAGAAGCATGGAGTCAAGTTCCTGTATCTGTGTCCTCAGTACCTGACACTCATTTAGTCATCTCAATAACTACCTGTCACTTACGTCATGAAGCCCGTGAGAACACACAGGCCTAGTGAAAACAGGGCTGGGAATGAAGCCAGGTTCCTTGGCCCAAAGAGCCGCCCCTTTTCACTCCTGACTACCTGCACATCAACTGTGTAGTCTGGTCTCCGGTCAGGTGGCCTTTGCTCTGGGTTGTGGTTATTTTAGAAGCTAAATATAACTTCATTAATCATGAGAGGTGTCAGGAAAAATATAACTGGCATTCGCCACAGCCATCCCTCCCCACCAGGATAGAGACAAATCAAAGCCCTTGAAATCAGCAAATGATGTCGAGAGCCTCTGAGCACCAGGCCACAGGCAGACCCGGGGCTCACAAAGGCATTAAACCCCAGGCCCTGCCCTTGGCTGCTCAGTTTGAGGAGCCCTCCAGTTGCAGTTCATTGTGTGAGTACTTATCCCAACTACATGAAGCATCAAGGTGGGACCATGGAGGGAAGGAATAAGTCTGATTAGAAGCACTGAAAAGGAAGGTGGGATTATATGAGGAGAGAGGAAAAGAGAGGAGAGAGCCAAAAAGTTGAAAAATTAGTGGGTTTCTCTCCAGATTCAGATGATTCAGCTATGTTGTACTCATGGACTGGGCACCTTTTAGGGTGCAAAACCGTGCTGGGTGCTTCCACATTCAGCATCTGCTTGCTCTTCATAACTGCACTAATGCGGTAGAAGCATTTATGTGATCTCTGCTTTACAGATGATGAGCTGGGGGCTCAGGGAGGCCACGATGCCAGCACAGAGCCACACAGCTCATGTGAGCATGACCAGCAATTGGATTTAGACTTGACTCCAATCCAGGGCTCTTTATTGTGTTGCATAATTGCCTGTCCTTGAGAATGTGAAGACACCCCTGGTCCTCCCAGCAGACCTTGCCCTTGGCCAACTCTCCTACTATCCCAGACAAGAGCTGTAAGTGTGTGTGGCCCGCTACCCCAAGGTAAGCTTCTAAACCAGAAGCACCAGCAGGTGCATCACTTGTCTTAGTTAGGATTTATAAATTAGGGTTGATTTCACTGCATATAATAGAAAATAAAATAAATGGATAAAATAAGAGAAACATTTATTTTCCCTCATCAAACGAGAGTCCAAAGGTAGAAAATACAGGGTGAGTGGTATGGTTTAGCTGTGTTCCCATCCAAAGTCTCATCTTGAATTGAATTTTATTCCCCATAATCCCCATATGTCAAAGGCGGGACCAGGTAGAGGTAATTGAATCACTAGGGCAGTTTTCTCCATGCTGTTCTGGTGGTAATGAGTCTCATGAGATCTGACGGTTTAATAAGCATCTGGCATTTCCTCCGCTTGCATTCACTTTGCCCTGCTGCCCTGTGAAGAAGATACCTGCTTCTCCATTGCTTTTTGCTATTATTGTAAGTTTCCTGAGGCCTTCCCCAGCCATGCAGAACTGTGAGTCTATTAAACCTCTTCCTTTATAAATTACCCAGTCTAAGGTATTTATTCACGATAATGCGAGAATGGACTAATACAGTGAGTATGGAAGTTACATGGCGTCATTAGAGAGCAGCTTTCTAACTCTCTGCTCCCTCATTCAAGCACATAGTCTCTCTATTGAATGTCACCTCAGGGCCTGATATAGTTGCTGGAGTGCCAACCATCACAGTCATGGTCCAGCCAGACAAAGGAGAAAAGTACATGTCCACAGATGCCTTTAATTAAGGAAGTTTCTTGGAGTTCCCACTTCTACCTACTTCTCATTGGCCAAGACTTAGAGATGTGGTGACTCTGTGCTCCAGGACAGTCTGTGAAATGGAGTGTTTTTTCTGCATGACATCTTGCCCAGCTTGGTTTTCCTGCCATAAAACCAAGGCTAGTGATCTCTACTGGTAGGTAGTGTGATTGCGTATGAAACCAAATGGACCCAGGATGGGAGAGATTTCTTTTCTTTTCTTTTTTGGAGATGGAGTCACTCTTGTTGCCAAGGCTGGAGCGCATTGGTGCAATCTAGGCTCACTGCAACCTCCAGCTTCCCAGTTCAAGCAATTGTCCTGCCTCAGCCTCTGGAGTAGCTGGGATTACAGGTGCCTGCCACCATGTCCAGCTAATTTTTGTATTTTTATTAAAGATGGGGTTTCACCACATTAGCCAGGCTGGTCTCAAACTCCTGACCTCAGGTGATCCACCATCCTCACCCTCCCAAAGTGCTGGGATTACAGGCATGAACCACCGTACCCAGCAATGGGAGAGATTTTTACACTGCCGTGTTCCAGCAGCATGATGTCAGGTCAGTTACTAACTTCTCTGAACTTTGGATCCATTGTTTATAGAAAAAGGTTAACCATATCTTTTCGCACTGGTGTTGTGAGGATAAAATAAGTTAATGCCCATAGCAAAGGATCATTCTTTGGGCAGCCACATACTTAAGCAGTGCTGTCACATCTGGTTGTGCAGGTATGGTCTGCCCAGCTCCAGGGTTGACTTTGCATGCACTAGGATGTGGAATTTTTCCTGTTCCAGGTAGACTTTATGGCCTCATTTTACAGAGAAGGGAACTGAGTCCTGGGGCAATTGATGAATTTACTCCAGTGCATTGCAGTAAATGGCAGAGCTGAGATGGAATCACGGTCTCTCTGGTCTGTCTTATCCCTCGCTGCTTCCCTCAAAGACCTGCATCTGCTCACAGGCTTTACTCCCCCAGGATTCTATAAAGTTTCAACTATTCTGTTGTCCTAGTAAGACCATTTTTCAGACTTTGTGTTCTAACTTGTGACTTTAAAAATTGTTACTGCCTCTATCTCTCTGAGAGATAGAGAACCAGCCACTCAGCTTTTCAACTCTGCCCCTGTCAGACCCCTGTGTCAGGTAACGGCTTATTACCCTTTCTTAATCATGTCCTATAAGTTAGATAGTAAAAGTCAATGCCTTCCATTAGTGTGATGTTAAAATTCAAAATTATACCAATTGGGAATACATTTGGCTTCAAGTGATAGAAAACCCAACACACAATAGTGTAATTCATAAGATGTCTAGCCAGTCTAGGGTTGAGCAATCCAGGGACAGACTACTAAATCAGAAACACTGGCTCTGTCAATCTCCTTATCCCATCATACTTAGCACACGCCTTTCATCTTCATGGTACAGACTGGCTGCTGCACCTTCAAGCAATGCATCAACATGCTGGACAGGAAGTAGAAGAGCAAGAAACCCCAGAAAAGGGTGAAAGTAAGAGGGGAACACTTACCACACACGAGGACCTACATTGTGGCTCCCACTTTCTCACTGGCTGCCACTTGCTGCAAGGGAGTTGGAGCTACAGTATTTTTAACTGTGTACTGTTTTGCACCCAAGAAAAGCTGGGCTCTATCAGAGAGAAAGAAGGGGAGAATGCATACTGCATAGACAACCAGAAGAGTTGGCTACAAAAATAAACTGAGCAATGAATCCTAAAATTAATCAAAAACACTGATAATTTCGGGAAATAGAATTCCATTTTGGCCTTTGAAAGATATTTTTACTAGATCACAAGACAGTGTAGTGATCCTTGAAGCCAACTGCATGCCTTATACAATGTAACAGTTTGAGCATCAATTAAGAGGCAACATTCTATTTTCAAATTAGATCAAGCTTATTGTTGGAGGAGACATGTGTTGCCTACTCCTGATGTTCCTTTCCATGTGGATGAGCATCCATTAATGTCATCCTCCTTGCTTCATTCTCATTAACTCTGAACTCAGGCAATTAAAACAGGGACGTGGTTCCAAGTCTTTGCTATTGTAAACAGTGCCAAAATGAACATACGTGTGCATGTGTCTTTATAATTGAATGTTTTATAATCCTTTGGGTGTATACTCAGTAATGGGATTGCTGGGTCAAATGGTATTTCTAGTTCTAGATCTTTGAGGAATTGCCACACTGTCTTCCACGATGGTTGAACCAATTTACACTCCCACCAACAATGTAAAAGTGTTCCTTTTTCTCTATATCCTTTTCAGCATCTGTTGTCTCTTGATTTTTTTAATGATCACCATTCTAACTGGAATGAGATGGTATCTCAATGTGGTTTTGATTTGCATTTCTCTGATGAGCAGTGATGATGAGCTTTTTTTCATGTTTGTTGACTGCATAAATGTCTTCTTTTGAGAAGTGTCTGTGCATATCCTTTGCCCACTTTTTGATGGGGTTATCGGGTTTTTTTTCTTGTAAATTTGTTCAATTTCTTTGTAGATTCTTATTATCCCTTTGTCAGATGGGTAGATCACAAAAATTTCTTCCCACTCTGTTGGTTGCTGGTTCACTCTGATAGTTTCTTTTGCTGTGCAGAAGCTCTTAAGTTTAATTAGATCCCATTTGTGTATTTTGGCTTTTGTTGCCGTTGCCTTTGGTGTTTTAGTCATCCAAATGCCCATCAATGATAGAATGGATAAAGAATATGTGGTGCATATACACCATGGAATACTATGCAGCCATAAAAAATGATGAGTTCATGTCCTTTGCAGGGACATGGATGAATCTGGAAGCCATAATTCTCAGCAAACTGACACAAAAACAGAAAACCAAACACTGCATGTTCTCACTCATAAGTGGGTGTTGAACAGTGAGAACACATGGACACAGGGAGGGGAACATCACATACTAGAGCTTGTTAGGAGGTGGGGGAGGGCTAGGGAAAGGAGAGAAGGGGGTGGGGGGATTGGGGAAGGCTAACATTAGGAGAAATACCTAATGTAGATGACGGGGGTTGTGGGGCGGCTGCAGCAAACCACCAAGGCGTGTTTATACCTATGTAACAAACCTGCATGTTCTGCACATGTACCCCAGAACTTAAAGTATAATAATAATAATAAGAAGAAAATGGCTTCACTTTAAACCGTGAATTCTATGGTCATTTCAACAAGGACATAAAATGAAATGGTGAAGGAATTAATTCCTTATGTGCCATAAGTTTTCCTATGAATTAGATAAAACTTGGAGTTGTAATGGCTGATTATTATAACTTCCATGGATCTCATGGTTGTTAATTGTAAGTTTTAAACATAAAAAAAAAACCAAGGGTGTTACTTGTGACACTCCCACATATCTTAACACCAAAACTTTTGATAATATTTCGTATCTTCTTTTTCCTTAAGACTTTCTGACCTAGGTCTTTACCTCTGCAACACTTAACTTGAGGAAGCAACCTCTGAATTATTCTGATTCTTTCTCTCTCCATCTCTTCTGAGAACAGGGCATGTATTAACCTTGAGTGTTTCCAAGCCTGGCCCCCTAGTAGGCAATGTGTATGATTTTGCACACTTATCTTAGAGTTCCTGTCTTCTATGTCACTGTTTTACTCAAAAACCTGCAAAGGCTGAGCATTCTGGAATCAAAAGCCTGACTTCCCTGTGGAACAGCTTTTCTGCCCCTTTACTGAGTGTAGAACACACAAGTGAGCCTGCACAGGGTAGCATCCCTTCAGGTAAACCCACCAAGCCCCTCCACACCAGTTCAACCAATTCCACGTACAGGAATATAATGAAGAGGTTTTATGACCAAAGAACTCTTGGTGCACAGAATCTACTTCAAGAGTGGTTTGCAATGTCTGGAAAGTTCTCACGTTGGACTCTCACGTATAAAGCATGTTTAAGGAGCCTACTGTGGTCCAACATGAGGCTAAGCACATCATAGACAGACACCTCCAATTTCCAAAATGACACTGCAATGTTGGGAGCAGTATCCCCATTTTACAGGTGAGACGTCTGTGTTTCCTTGAGATTAAATGAGTGATGCTTCATTGTTTTAGTAAGAAGAGCCTGGATTAAACTCAGATCTATCTTATTTGAAACCCATGTGCTTACCACTGTACATGTTTCTTTTATACTGTGCTGATTTATAATAAAAAACATAAAATTCCATATATGTGCATCAACAAGGTTATAGCTTTACCTCTGTTGACAGATATAGAATTGCAAACTCCCTTTTTCATCAAAATACTTGCAGTGACTCTTCAGTTTTTATTTCAATGTCTCTTTAAATAAACCCTTTACTCCTTTTTAAAAAATTAATTAGCCAGGTTGCTAAGCTGGCACAGTGACATGGTGTTAAAGTGTCCCCAAATTAATAGTGCCTCGTCAGCACTGGCTGGGCATTAAATTAACATCCGAAGTGTTACCTGAATGCAGTTAGCACCCCCTGGACTTCAGACAAGAATGGGCACTCAGCAGAAATATCAGCATGTTTGTAGTAGCCATCAGCAGAATCCCAGGGTCAGAGAAGGCAAAGCCCTCCTTGCCCAACAGTGTCCTTCCAATCACTGTGTTCTCCTTGGTTGCACTGTCCCCTGCATCTGCAGCCCCCCAAAACTCAGGGCCCAAGTCTTCCAGAGCCTGCTGTTCTTGGCTGGAACTGTTCTGTCCCTAGCTCGCACTTTTGCACAGCGCACACAGCATCTCCAAGCACCTAGATAGATCAGCTGTAATGGATGTCAGTGAGACTAAGACAAGGGCAAGGCCACTCCCTGGCCCTGTGGAAATGTTACCCCTGCCTTCAGTGCTGGGTCTTACCTGCCAGGGACCCCTATGCCAAGAGGAGAGGAGCCGGTGATTCGGCAGGAAAAAGGGGCGCCTCCAAAAGGAACTTCCTTCGTGTAAGACTTCAGACAGCCCAACCTGTGGTTGGTATTGCCTGGATTGTGAATTTCCACTCCAGTATAAACTTCAGTCATGCCCCAAGTAGCCAACCTCAGATGTTTAAAGATTTCACAGTTTAGTAACCCCATTGAAGTAAAATTTATTCATCCAGTTGTTTGCAAAATAGAGCAAACCCAAGCCAGCATCTATCTGTCCCCTGGCCTGGAAATATCCTTCTCTCTCTCAAAGATGGGACACATATTTGATGGGAGGGTTATAGCTGAGGGAGGCACTCGGATAAAATAGAAAGCCCTGGTGGACTGGGCTCTCACAAACCTGGCCAGAACCTTGTGCAGCCATTCACTAGCTAGATGATCTTGGGAATGCTACTTACCATCATCGAGGCTCAGTTTTCTCATCTTCAAAATGAAGTTTATTAATAATATCAATCTCAGAAGGCTGATGTGAAGACTAAGTGTGCATGTAACTACTGGCACATCTTGAGCACTTGGTAACTCTTATCTCTCAAGAGGAAAATGATGATGATGATGGGGGTGGTGGTGATGGTGGTGGAGGTCGTGATTATTACTCAGTTATTGTAACGGTAGTGAAGAAAAATGCATGATATGTAAAGTAATTTAAACAGTGTGATGTAGGAACTGAATAAAGTTCAGAAACGGAATGATCCAATATGGATACTCAATCTATAATAAAGGAGAGACTAGAAAGTAGTAGGGAAATGATACTTTTTTTTGTTTTCATTTAAAAAAAATGATGCTGAGTCAAGTACATATCTGAATAGGGAAAAATAAAGCTTGACTCCTACTGGCACAAAAATGTACACCTAAAAAGTGACGCATAGATCTTCATATGAAAGGTCCAACAAGAAACCTCCTAAAACAGTGTCACCTTGCTTGTATCTTACCAAGTGGTTAATCCAATCCACCTAAGCTGAGCAGGTTATTCATTGAGATACATCTTAATGGTGAACAAGATGACTATGTCTTAAAAGCATGAAGGCCGGGCATGGTGGCTCTTGCCTGTAATCCCAGCACTTTGCCAAGGTGGGCAGATCGCCCGAGGTCAGGAGTTCAAGACCAGCCTGACCAACATGGAGAAGCCCCATCTCTGTTAAAAATACAAAGTTAGCTGGGCATGGTGGTGCATGCCTGTAATCTCAGCTACTCGGGAGACTGAGGCAGGAGAATCACTTGAACCTGGGAGGAGGAGGTTGCGATGAGTAAAGATTCCGCCATTGCACTTCAGCTTGAGCAGCAAGAGCAAAAATCTGTCTCAAAAAAAAAAAAAAAATACCATGAATAAGGGTGGCTGCTTCCTCTTTCATTTTACTCAAGTCATGCGGTAGAATTTCCTGCTCTTCTTATTCCCAAAAGGTAAGTCCTCCTGGGCAAAGTCTGGGGTGGTTCTAGGTCTGTGCAGTGGACCTGGAGTCAGGCACACGCATCTGGGTTGGTGAAGAGTTTCATCATCTGTTCTTCACGTCCACTTGTGTCCCTCAAGGAACCATCATGTCCCAAGGTTTAGGTTCAGGGCACAGTCCTTTCCCAGATGGGCCTGCTCTGGGAGACAGAGGATTTGCAGAGATGAATGGAGTCCTTTCCTACTTCCCGTGGATTAGTAATCATTAGACATGTCTCCACTGGTCAGAACCCTGGCAGCATGAGGACAGGTATGGCACTGAGATGGCACAAGTGCCTGTGACCCCCTCTGCGAGGGGAAAGTGACGTGACCTCCTGAGGGCCAGGTATGGACTAGGCATAGAACCAGCAGTATTCAGACCTCACCTTTAACCTGCGAGTAATTCCAGTAGATCTCAAAGTTCCCCTTTTACAGATAAACAAATTGGGCAGAGAAGTTGTCGCTGATCTAGGACCACACACAGCAAATCGGCAGAGGAAGCAGGGTTGAAACCTGGCCCACACACCTCTGCAGTGCACAGGCCACAGTACGCAGGCAGTTAAAGAGGAGCTCAGCTATCCCAGCAGACAGGAAGAGCCCCAGGTCCTGCCTGTACCTAAGGAAATAAATCACACTTCTTAGAAGAGTGAGTGAACAGGACCCACTTGGCCTGTCATCTCCAGTATCCCATCCTATCATAGGATTTTGCTAGGAGCTCCAGAGAGAAGGGCAGCACTGGGGCTTACTGGTATCTACAGAGACACCTTTGTTTCTTCGAACTAATGAAGTCCATTCTATGAGTTTTGGGTGTTAAATAAGGAATCTATTTTAATCTATTTCCTTTTTAGGGAAGAGTTATTTTCAAAAATATGATTTAAATTTTAAAACTTTCATCAACAGTAATCTAATTCAAAATAAACCGAAAAGTTAAGCTCACCAGCACATCCTTTTCGTGGTATCTGTGGTTACGGGAGACTAATGTAATACTGTAAAACTGATAATAATGGTAACTATTACTTATTGAACATCTGCAATATACCTTTCATATTGTTCTTGTTATGTTCCAGGCAGAGGAAACAGCAGTAAACACAAAGGACAAAGGTCTCTGTTCTTATGGAGTCTACATTCTAATCAGGACATAGATAGTAAACAAATAAACAAGCCAACTAGATGGTGTGTGAGGTGTAAAGAAAAAATAAGTGACAGGGACAGGGAGTCTCACGGGGGCTGCAGTGATAAATGCCATGGTTAGGGAGGGCTTCTTTTAGAAGGAGGCATTTGAGCAGAGCACTCGGTGAGTTGTCAGAGCCAGAATGGACTTCTTGGGGAAGGGGATCCAAAGTAGCTTAGGGAATAAGAGCAAAGGCCCTGTGTTGGGCATGAGCCAAGTTGCTCAGAAGGGTGACCAGGTGGCCCCATGACTGGAGAGAGGAGGCAAGCTAAGTAGAAAGGTGTGGTCAGAAGTTCAGTGGAACCCAATTGTATGGCCTGGCAGAGCATGGCCAGAACTTTGCTTTGATTCCTAGCAGAGGTCTATGGGACAGAACATTGATGCACTAAAGGGCTGAGGCAATGGGGAAGACTTTACTTCAAGGGTGCCCTCTAGCTGCCCTATCAGGGCAAGGGAAAAAGTCAGGGACCTGTTAGAAGGAGTGATCCAGACACGATGCTGGCTTGGATCACAGGGCGGCAGTGAAAATTGGGAGAAGTGATTGATTCTGGGCATGTTTTGAAGAGAGACACATCAGGATTTTCAGATTTGTGATTTTTTTGAGAAAGAGGAATCAAGGGTGGTATTGAAGTGCTTGAGAAACTGCAAGGTGAATCAATATTTACAGAGACCTGGAATCGTTGTCTGGGGCAGTAGGAGGTGGGGAGTTCAGTCTTGGGCATGCTGAGTTTTAATTTCCAAGAGAGATATTGTGTAGGCAGACAGAGCCTGGTATTCAGGGCAGAGAATTGAGCAGAAGATACTATTTCTAATACCTTGGCAACACTTAGAAGTGAGTGTTATTATCCTCATTGTACAGTGAGGGAAACTGAGTTACAGAGGTAAAGTACAACATTCAAGACCCAGCTAACAAGTCAGGATTTGAACCTGGTTTACAAATTATCTCTGAGTGCTAAATGCACTCCAATGCTATTGCAGAGGGGTTTTGATGTAAAAAGAAAATCCCCATGTGAATCTCCCATTTTTAAAAAAAAACTGTAGTTCAGTTCAAACTTTCCTCTGTCTAAGCTCAGATCTACAGCCAACTGGCTCCCACTCACTTGAAAAAAAAGTGTGTAAAATCCCATTTTTAGACAGCCTTTCGTTGGCTTAAAAAGCAGTCACGCTTCACAGTCCACCCAACAGAGAACTGCTTTTGGCAGAGACACCAGGAGATTATGTCATTTTCTATGGACAGGGAAAACCCCATGTGCCTTTGATTTCCCCTTCAAAATCTATCATATCTGAGCTTCTCAGAACCATTACTGTGATGTAAACTAGAACATTTTTGGAAAGAACATTTTTAAAGCATAGCAAGAATGTCACTTATGTTTATGTCCCATGACCTCAAAGTTCTGAGTCTGATCATGTAACCTCAGGAAATAATCAGAATCACATAAAAATGTCTTATGCTTAAAGCTATCCATCATA
>NW_016107328.1:3951964-3971413 GCF_001604975.1 Cebus imitator
TTTTTTTGAGATAGAGTCTTGCTCTGTTGCCCAGGCTGGAGTGCAATGGCGCAATCTTGGCTCCCTGCTACCTTTGGCTCATTGCAAGCTCCGCCTCCCAAGCTCAAATGACTCTCCTACCTCAGCCTCCTGAGTAGCTGGGATTACAGGTGAACACCACCACGTGTAGCTAATTTTTGTATTTTTAGTAGAGACAGGGTTTCACCATGTTGGCCAGACTGGTCTCAAACTCCTGGCCTCATGTGATCTTTCCACCTCTGCCTTGCACAGTATTGAGATTATAGGCATGAACCACCATGCCTGGCCAGAAACTTATTTCTTAATGGGGATTCTGCTTGGCCACATTTACTGACCTAACCCTGTATTACTGAAGAAAAGAAAACCACTGGAGAGGATTCTGTGGTAGGGAAATTGCCAAGCAGAGAGGTGCCTTCTTGAACCCAAGATTCCCAAGACAGACATAAGATAGGTTCTGCATGTACTTGTTTACCTAAAAGCTGATCTCAGGGGTCAGGGAGAAGGGGTATAGATTCTGCCTCTCAGTGGGAGGAGTGTCAAAGAATTTGTGGCCATCTTTACTACACTCCATCTTCTGATAATAAATTATTTCTTCACATGTAAAATACAGCCACCTCTTTCTAAGATCTCCAAGACTCCATGCTACTATAGTTCTAGTTTGAAGTTCAGAATCTCATCATCTTAATTAGTTCTGGGTACAGATGAGATTCCTTAGACTCATTGGGTTTGCTTTTTTTCTTTTTTTTGAGACAGAGTTTCACTCTTGTTGCCCAGGATGGAGTGCAATGGCGTGATCTCGGCGCACCATAACCTCCGCCTTCCAGGTTCAAGTGATTCTCCTGCCTCAGCCTCCTGAGTAGCTGGGATTACAGGTGTGCGCCACCATGCCCAGCTAATTTTGTATTTTTAGTAGAGATGAGGCTTCTCCATATTGGTCAGGCTGGTCTCAAACTCCCAACCTCAGGTGATCCACCTACGTTGGCGTCCCAAAGTTCTGGGATTACAGGCGTGAGCCACCATGCCTGGCCAGGTTTGCTTTTTAAAATATGATTCTTCTCAAACTGAAGATCCATGAGCAAATTAAATCCATTCCAACCCCAAGCATACAATGGTGAGATAAGCATAAATTAACTACAGCAGACACGTCCATTCAAAAAGAGCTTTGGGGATGTCAACTGAGTAACATGGTGGTTCCCCAAGATTTCTCTGGCTGGCTGGAACTTCTATGTCCCCAGCACTGTGTGGCCTCTGTTCAGTTCACAGCTTCTCTACCATGCTCAGTAGGGTCTCATTCTTTGCATGCATAGATTAGTATTTGGTCAAAAATTTAAGTCGGCTGTATGCATATCTCTGGAGCTCTTTATCTCTGGAGCTCCCTCCCATCTCTCTGACTTGCTGACCCACAAACTCCAGCCTCTTCAGAACCTCCTAACTCTGATCTCTGTCTCTCCAGCTCACTAGAACCATTCTGCTTGTTAGGGCTTCATCTTCCTCTTCCATATTCTACAAAGTTACCCTAGGTAGAAAAATGGACTAATCAGGGGTCTCATTTCATATAATCCCTCTGTATCAGGGATTATAGTCAAGCAGTGTTTATTATTCACTTCGCCTAGTTTTTTTTTTTAAATACAGGGCAATTAAATCAATAAAAAATAACCAAGCCCACAAACAGACAAGTTGATATAAATGGAAAACAGAATAGGTAATGGAAGCAAACCCATAGATAATGTGAATAATGCAGTTAACAACTTCAGACTTTAAAATAAATGTACATTATATTTCTAGAAGATAGAAAGGATTGGGAATTTTGGCAGTGAATCAGATATAACAAAAATTAAAATTTTAGAGGTGAAAAATACAGTAACTGAAATTTAAAAGTCAATGGATTACTTCAACAGCAGATTAAACCAAACTTTGAAAGGATAATTTTGGAGTTAAAAAATATCTAGAATGAGATGGGAACAGGGAAAATACAGGTAACTACAGAAGAGAGGGTAATGGAGCCCGATAAAGAGAGAAGATCAAGAATAGGGCAGAAGCTATATTTAAAGATGGAATGGTTAGAAATATTCTAAATCTGATTCAAGACATCAAGCAAAAGATGCAGAAATCTTACCTCTACTAATCCCAAGCTGAATAAATAAAAAAGCAAATTACATTTAAGCATATCGTATTAAAACTGCCAAAAACAAAAGGGGAAAAATCCCTCTTACGAAAAGAGAGAAAACAGGTGTGCTCTCTGGGAGAATGGTAGGGCATCAGGGAAGAATTTGACTTCATCTAAGAGGTGACAGTTAAGTTAGATCTTGAAAGATGAGTATGAATTTGCTTGGGAGAAAGGAGTGAAAGGGCCTTTACAGTGGATGAGATGACAGATGAAGGCTCAGAGGGTTGAAAGTTCAGGACACATAGTTCCGTATGAACACGAACAGAGAACAATTGATCCTGGAGAGATAGCTTAGGGACAGATTGCAAATGACCTTCAGTGCCTTCCCAGAAGTTTGAACTTTCTCCTGAAGGTAGTGGATGGAGAATCATTGACCATTTTGAACCAGGGCATTTACTAACGAAGCCATGTCTTTTCCAAAGCAAGAGTCAGGCATTGGGGAAAAGAAAGCCAGGTCCTGTTGTATACAAAATTTACACAGAATGTGAAATCGTCCTCCAACCTGACCTCAAAAAACAATACAGAGTTTGACATGGGAAGAGAAACGTGAACAATTAGTTACTCGGTGTCTACTGTGTAGTCATATAACAATAAAGGTGAGTGTCTGTGCATATACAGGGTGTTGGCCTTCATCATAATCTCTATGGGATTATTCATTCGGTCTAGCTCTTCTGTCCTTGCAAGCGCTTTTCTACCTGTACACCTTTCTTGTGACCTTTGGTCTGAAACAACCCATGTCTACTTTTTTGTCCTGGCTAACATGTACTTATCCTCCAAGTACCAGTTCAAATGTAAATATTTCCATGAATCTTTCCAGGCAAGTTCAGGATTTTTCTTCCATATACCTACATTATTTTGAAAATATTTCCAATATAGTAATATTTAATTTTAGAGTAATCTATGCGCCAGCACTAGTAATGTGCTGACGCTAGTGTCAATAATTCTGCGGAAGCCCTTCTGGCTGGAACCATTCTTACCTATCTGTATCCCTAGCACCTAGCAGAAAATCCAGGCTGTCAGAGCAGCCACAATCGCTAACACCACTGGTCATTCTAAATGGGAGGAAAAGAAAGTGATGGAAATTTCACCCTGGCTTTTTAATTGTAGCCTAGAAATGACACACCTGTTCTGTTTTCTTGACCAAAGCAAGTCATGTGGCTGCACCTGAATTCCCAGGGACAGGAAGGTGGAGCATTATTATGTGTCAAGAGAACTGGGGCTGATGGATGAACACCACCAGTGACTGGATAACACACAAGCCTTGAAACAAACCAAGGGGGTAATGCCATAAATGGTGAGGATTAAATAATGTATGTGTAAAGTGCTTTGAAAACTGAAATGTTACACAGCATTATTTCTTAAGTCGTCATAGAATTATCATGTTATGGATGTTCAGATAAGAAAAATGCTAAACCTAGCATGAGAGATTGGAGGAGGACTTTATGGAGTCAATGGCAAATTATAAAATGAGTAGAAATTGGATGTGTGGAAATGAGGGAGCAGGCATTCCAGGTGGAGAGAACCACAAAGACCTGGAGGTAGTACAGTAAAGGACACATTTGAGGAATGGCACGTCTAGCATACCTTGAGAAGAAGGCATCTGCCACAGTTATAATCACCACAGAGAGGAGCTTCCAGTGACCAGCTGGAAAAGAAAATGCCAGCTGTTCCATTTTTAGAAGCAAATGTGCCCCATATGCAATAACCCAGATGCCATGAATACACAGAAGGAGCCTGACCCCAAGACCACAGTCCACAGTCTTGTTAGCAATCCAATGCACCATGATCCTCTCAAACTCATTATGCAGTCTGGCATGTGAGATGTTTCTGCTACTCATGCCTACCCAGACAAAGCTACGGAGATGAGATCATCATCATCTTTTTAAAAATTACCATTTAAACAGCAGAAATGTTAGCCTCATGCTGTCAGGAAAGCTGTCACCATGGAAAAGAAAAATAGAAAGTCCCCAAAATTTGTGTTGAATCTCTTCCAAAAACTGTCAATATTTTTGGAAACCCCTAGAGAACAAATGCTTCTTCAGCCTGGCCAGATCTGCAATACTGAGAAGAGATTGAGTCTAGGCTGATTGATGGTGGCCAGCCAGCGCTATATTCAGTGGGTGACATTGAAGACAGGCAATCAGTTACTTGGAATGAGGAATAAATTGCATCATGTATGAGCTGATAAGAACACACAAAAAAATCTTCCGGAAAACTCAGAGTGGAATATATATTCCAGACCTGTGTTTTCATATTGGTAATCTGGCATTTACTGGCTTTTGCACTGACCTGACACAATAGACAGAATCTTAAAATGTGCCTACCCCAAATCGTGTATTTATGGGTGTCTCTCTAGGTGTACCGCTCTTGGTGGTTATGATATCAATCAGAGTGAAGGCACTCTAAAATTAAGAGAATGCAAGGAGGGTTTAGTAAGAGGGACTACTTGCTAAGAGAAACAAGAACTAGTAAGGAAGACTAGTAAAGGTGAGATTATTGCCATCCCACCCAGTCACAATCTTCCCTAGGAAAAGCTTCAACCTGGGCAGAGCAGCAGAGTCAAACTCTGAATGAACTTGCTACTAGAGGCTGTAGAGCATGCTGACACACTGCAGCTGGCAGAAAGTTCTTCTAGGAAGAGGATCTGGGAAGCACACTTACATATCTGTCGCAGCCCACCCTTTGTTCTGCTTGGATCTTCTTCTCCAAATATGTTGGAAGATTCCGCTCTCCATGATTCTGGTGGGCTTCTCTTCCTAAGAGAAACTTATAAAAGGGAAGTTAGTAAGAAAAACTTCTCCTCTTCAGCTACCACTTTGTTGATCATTCATGCTTGATGTCTTCTGCTCGTATAATCTGAGTATTATCCATGTCCCCTCTATGTGCTTTGCTTCAAATGCTGTCATATCCTATGAACCATCTCCGTAAGCCTCTGTAAGTCAGGCTCTCTTTCCTGACAGTTGTGGTAGTTTCAACTTCTGGGTTCTGGCAGTTCAGTGCTGCCACCTGATCTTCATTGTTTTAAGAGTCTATCATCCCCATTGCTATCTGCAAGCCAAACTCTTTAAGAGTCTCTCCTACATCATCCCTGGCCTACCGAGGAGATTTACCAGTTTTTGTGATGCTGGTGCCCTCTCAACAGAGTATTCCTTGTGTTTTTGGTAAAAGGTTTTTCCTCTGACCCTTCCCATGAGCCATCTGATGTGTCTTCTTCAATGTGAACATGGTAAGTCAATTCTAGCATGTTTACTTCCATTAGACTTTTCATTCCTTCCTCCACCTTCTACCCTGGTAATGCTAGCATTTTGACTTTGCTCAGCCTAAGGCATTGTTTTATCCACACTTTCAGGATTACTAGTTCACATCATCTCCTGGAGATCTTGGGAAGATGTTAAAATCTGTATCGCAGAGGAATACATCTGAGTCAATAAACTCTACCTAACTTCATGTTTCTCCCCACTTGGCCATGCGTCTTTAGAGTCCTTTCTCATGTATAATCCCCCAACTTAGTAAGGCAATGACAGCTAAGTTTATATTATGTATTTTTGTTATAAATAAATCATTTGTACCTCATTCAGTTCTCTTAGTTTATTATAGTTAGCATATTAAAAACACTATTGATATTATTGCTGCTGCTAAAATAAGTACAACCTGGATGAGGCAATATTTTTGTGAACCAAGGAGATTTCTCTCTTCTAAGAGGCAAAGAAGGTCCAAAGGACCCCTATCTAAAGACATGATCACAGCAAGGTGATTCAGTGAAGTACTCATAGGACTGGAAAAGAGGTGGGGATTGAACCAGGAGAAACTGGGAAAAGGCAGCGCTATGGAGAAGGTGGCCAGTCACATCAGATGGCCATGTAGATGAGAACTGGACAAGCCTGCAGATGTGATAAGTAGGAGGTGGTGGACCTGAGCAAGAGAAGGCAGAAGAGCCAGGACAGTAGGAGCAGCCTTGGGTCTTTCTATTTGTTAATCGCTGCTTTTTCCTGCTTGTTCTGTGGAACCAAGGCACATAGGGGTTTGAGTGCAAGGCAGTTCAAAGAAGATTGAGTACAATTGGATGACCACATGGAAATGACTCATCTCCTTCACTGAATTATTATTTTCCATTGTTGTACCTTTCTAAATATGAGATAGCTGATATTTGTGTGCAGGTCTTAATCTCTGTCCTTTCTTAAATTGTAAATTTTATGTAAGTAAAATCTTTTATTTACCCATGCATTTAAGGGCCCAGCATAGAGTCTTGTACTGGGTGTTCAATAAACACTTGTTTGATGAATAAATGAAGCAGAGTAAATAAGTCAATGAGAGGTTAAAGATGTCCCTGTATGTGGCAGGCTTTTATGTGTATGGAGTAAAGAGAAAATCAGATACTAAATATTAAGGAGAATTATCTTCGAAAAGTATTTTTAAAGGTGTTTTGCAAAAGGAAGTGTAGAAAATAGGAACTTTTTCTACCTGCTAGTTCTCATTTATCCATTAATTACCCCAAATTTCTACTTCAATGTTGTTAAAATGTCTACTAAAATTATCTGTTGATTGACATAATAAGGTAACATCTCAGACCTCATGATTCAAAACCAGCTAGCTAGCTTCTTCCACACTTAACAGCTAATTTCAGAGGTGAGACTAAGTACCCAGGTCTATGAATATTTGGGACTTTAAAAATTATCCCAGATTCTCAGGCAGCACTCACACCATAGTTCATGTGGAATACACACAATGGTTTAGTATCTTGGTCTTCACAAGCCCGATGAAATATGAATTTACCAATGAGACTTTCGGTTGCAGGGGTTAAATCCTTGGCTCAAGGTCATTAACTTTTAGAGCTAGAGTCTGAACCTAGGTCTGTCTGATTGCAGAGTGTGTCCTCAACCCTGCCGTGGCAAGGGTGGGTGGGAAACTCGGAAGGCACATTTCCACAGAGCAGTCCTTTCACTGCTATGGCAAATATCCATGAAATGCTATAGTGGGTAAAGCACTATTCTAGCACCAGGACACACCAAATATTTCAGGAGAAAGAAATATTATGTGTTTGTCCTCAGGGAGTTTTAAGTGTGGCAAGGTTGGGGCTAGAGACAGATAATAAAGAATATAAGTAATAGGCCAGGTGCAGTGGGTCATGGCTCATGCCTGTAATCTCAGTACTTTGGGAGGCCAAGGCAGGCACATCGCTTGAGGCCAGGAGTTTGAGACAAGCCTGTCCAACATGGTGAATCCTTGTCTCTACTAAGAATATGAAAAGTAGCTGAGTGTGGTGGTGCATGCCTGCAATCCCAGCTCCTGGGGAGGCTGAGGCAGGAGAATCACTTGAACCCTGAAGGCAGAGATTGCAGTGAGCTGAGATTGCATTACTGCACTCCAAACTGGGCAACAGGGCAAGACTCTGTCTCAAAAAAAAAAAAGAATATAAGAAGTAAGTAAACTATGGTATAAATGGAAATGATATAAATGGATGTAAATGAAAGCAGAGAAAAGTAACAGGAAGTAACAGGAAGGTTTGCATTTAGATAGGGTTACTAGAGAAGGCCTCACTAAAAAGGTGAGATTGGTAATGACCTGAACAAGGTAGATATCTGATTTAAAAAAAAAGCATGTCAGGTAGAGAGAACGATGGTGCAAAGACCCTGAGGCAGGAATGCTTGGGGCGTGTTTGAAACGTAATGGGAAGGTCAGGGAGACAGGAGCCAGGTGAGCATGAGGAGGTAGAAGGTGAGGTCAGGAAGGGGGTACAGTGGGGAGGAGGACTAGGTTGTCTTGGACCGTAGAGGTCTTCATGAAGTTGTGGCTTCTACTCTGCTGAGTTTGATGGGAGACCCATGGAGGGTTAGGCAGAGCAGTGACATGATTTGGCTTACATTTTATCAGGATCCCTCTGGCTGCCCTGTTGAGAGTAGAGTTGTAGGGAGCAAGGGTGGAAGCAGGGAGGCCAGGGAAGAGTGACTGCAGTAATCCCGGTGAGAGATGACCACGTCTTGGACTAAGGAAGTAGTAATGAAGGTGGCACCAGGAAGCAGTCAGTTATAATTTGCTAATAGATCAAATATGGGGTTTGAGAGAGAGGAACCAAGGACAAGTTCAATGACTTTGGCCTATGGATACAGGGAATAGAACTGATATTTATCGCAGGGAGAGACTGTGGGGGGAATTTGAGGAGTTCAGTTTCAGATATATTAGGTGTGAGATGGGTGTTAGTGGAAACGTGACACAGACAGTTAAATATATGAGTCTGGAGTTTATTGGAGCATAAAGGAAAGGAGATATGAATTTGGAATCATCCACACAGAAGTTGTAATTAAAGAAATAAGATGGACCAAGTCCCCGAAAGAGTGAGGGTAGACAGGAAGGAGAATGGGTTGCACCACTCTAACTTTTAGAGGATCTGTGAAATGAGGTTATGTGCACAGGAATAAGAGTTCGAAGATGTGCAGAGATGAAAATGAGTGAAAAGGAGTCGGAAAGAAGAACAATCCTGGACAGAGTACCAGAAAATTTTCTAGTAAGTGACCCCTTTAGTCATGATTTCATCATTCAATAAGTATTTATTAAAGATCCATTCTAGGCCAGGCACTCCAGGATACAAGGGTAGATAGGATTGAGCTAGCCCCCCCATTCTCAGGGCCCTTAAAATTCTGTTTGGGTTTAGGTCAGTAATACGTATGTGCACTGGTATTGTGTGCAGTGCATATGCAGTTGATACTAGAACAAAACAGGTTACAGCTGTGTGCGTCCATATTTATACAGAGTTTCTTCCACCTCTGCCACCCGTGAGACAGCAAGACCCATCCCTCCTCTTTCTCATCCTCCTCAGCCTACTCAGTGTGAAGGTTACAAGGAGAAAGACCTTTATGATGATTCACTTTCACTTAATAAATAGCAAGTACGTTTTTCTTATGATTTTTGTAGTAACATTTTCTTTCTCTAGCCTACTTTATTGTAAGAATACAGTATATAATACATATAGGTTACAAAATATATGTTAATTGACTTTATGTTATCAGTAAGTCTCCAGGCAACAGAAAGCCATAAGTAATTAATTTTGGGGGAGTCCAAAGCTATATGGATTTTTTACTGTGTGGTGGGGTAGGGGGTTGGCACACCTACCCCCTGTAAGGGTCAAATATGGGCTGGAAAACAGAAACAGCTGTAACTATTACAAAATAATTGAGGTTAGTTACACCAGTGATGGAAGGATTCAGAGGCCAAACGGGATTATCGACAGCAGAAAGCCCCCAGCACTCCCCAGATAGAGGCAGAGGAAAGGAGGGTATGTTATGGAAACTGAGGGCTAGTGTCGAGCAAGGAAAGCTGGAATTAGAGAGGGCCATCATGAAGAGACACACATTGTTGGAGAGGCTGCCTGAGGTCTGGCGGAAGAAAACAGGAGGGAAGAGAGAAATGCCCTGGCTTCTTCCTTCCTCTCACCCTCCAGGCTTCCAACTGACCAAGAGCCGGCAGGGATCAGCCCTCCTGCCACTTAGAGATTAGTAGAGGAAGAGCTGGGAGTGGGTCTGGGAGCAAAGAGGTCTGAGACCACTGAAAAACAATCTGGTGGTTTCTCTAGCCTTATCATACACCCACAATTTCCACTCCTATGAATATCCTCAAGAAAATTAAAAACATGTCCACACAAAAATTTGTACATGAATGTGCATAACAGCAAAAAGTAGAAGCAAATCAAACATCAAACAACTGATGATAATAAATAAAAGATGGTATTTCCATGCAATGGTTATTCAGCAATTAAAGAAAAATGAACTACTGATACCTATGACAACATGGGCTAACCCTGGAACCATTATGTTAAATGAAAGAAGTCAGTCACCAAAGACCACATGTATTGTATGATTTCATTTATATAAAATGTCCACAATAGACAAATCTATAAAGACAAAAGGTTGATTAGTAGTTGCTTAGAGTTGACAGTGGAGAGGGGAGCAATTGCTAATGAATGTGAATTTTGGGGGGAAATAATGAAAAGTTTTTTAAATTGATTATGGTAATGGTTTCACAACCCTGTGAATATGCTAAAAACTATTGAATTGTGCATTTTAAACAAGTGAATTGTAATGGTATGTGAATGATATCTCAATAAAGCTGTTATTTTTTAGAAAGAGGTTTGGGAAGCTGGCTCTCATACCTGCAGAGGTGCCTTGAAAGTTGGGGCCTCTTAGAGAAAGAACAGCTATGGTGGGTCCACATCTGGGGGAGAGCAGAACTAGGGAAAACCGGGGCTGAGAGCCCACATTTGGAATCATAAAGTTATATTGCCTCCCAGGAGGTGGCATTTGCAGGTAAATAGGAGTAACCAGGTAAAGACCGGGGGAAGTGTACCTGTATGAAGGCCCAGCATTAGATCTGGAGAAATAATGGAAGTTCAGAAACCTGGAGCAGAGAGCTCATGGTAAAAGAATTAGTCTACAATGAGGCTGCAGAAGAAATTAGGCCAGTGCTGGCCATGGTAAGAAATTGAACTTGAAGAACAGGGAAGGACTGTTAACGAGTTTTCTCAAAGGTGAGGTGGAGAAAAGAGCAGAGCAGGGGCAACTCTTAGGGGCCTGCGTGGTCCCCAGGCATGGAGAAAAAGGAAAATCTTGAGTTCCTTCAAGGGAAATTTCAGACACCTTAGCTAGCCTTGAGAAGTAAATTAGCAACCTGATAAGCAGGAAATAATAGTAGCTTACAACAATAGCCAAGGATGTTAAAGCCACAAAATGCTTGGTTTCCTATAGAAACTGAAGATAAAATCTTAGCATATGTCCATGAGTTATTTTTCAGAAACCCAGACCCCTACGACATGGAAAAATGCCATCCCCTGGCATGTAGACCTCAGATAAGGGGAAACTGAGAATTTAACTTTGTTATTCTTTGTTCTAAATTTCTCCCTGGGGTTCCTGGAGGAAGTCACACGCAGAGGCCATTCCTTTGGATGTGACTTCCTCCAGGCCCCCCAGGAAAAAGCATTTCTTTCTGCTGATCCTAAGTTTTTAGATAAAGTTTAACTAACCACACATCAGAAATTCTTTTAATCCACCTGTGACCTGCGGGCCCCAACCCCTTTGAGATGTCCCGCCTTTTTAGGTAAAACTAATGGATAGCCTCCATGTATTAATTTATGACTTTGCCTCCCTGCCTTTTAAAACCCTGGCCAGGTGTGGTGGCTCACGCAGTTTCCCAAAGTGCCTGTAATCCCAGCACTTTGGCAAACCGAGGTGGGCGCATTACCTGAGGTCAGGAGTTTGAGACCAGCCTGACCAATATGGCAAAACACTGTCTCTACGATATACAAAAATTAGCTGGGTGTGGTGGTGTGTGCCTGCAATCCCAGGTACTCGGGAGGCTGAGGTGGGATAATCACTTGAACCCAGGAGGCAGAGGTTGCAGGGAGCCGAAATTATGCCACCACACTCCAGCCTGGGCAATAGCATGAGACTCCAACTAAAAAACAAACAAACAAACTCTTACATGTAAGCCACTGGGGAGTCTGGGTCTTAAGCACGAACTCCCTGATTCTCCTTGCTTGGTGCCCTGCAATAAATGGCTCACTTTCTCTTCTTGCAAATCCCAATGCCAGCGTTTGGCACGGCTGCACTGGCTGGATGGTGGATGGACTCCTGTCCACTTTGGTAATACTGGGGAAATAGGACCAGCACACGCAGGCAATTCATCTCTCATATCAGTTTTCAGCTGACGTTCAAGGTGGTTTTGGCCAAACTTATGGAAGCAGAATTTGTGTTCTGTTTAAGCATTTTCCAGGCAGTCAGTGTGCTCAAATGCAAGGCTAGAGCCTCCACCTCTTGTTCTCAGAATGAACTTCCTAACTTCTTCTCTGCCCATGGCTCTTTTGCCTCACCAGTGGCCTACTTTGCATGTCCCCTAAGCATTCAGTCTTATTAGGTACATTTTGACAAACTCTCTACATGATAGATCAAGCCTTAGATATGTTTTAAGAAGCAAAACACTGATGTTATTAGAGGTTGTTCTTGAAATTAATGCATCTTTGAGGGTTTCTTTTCCTTTAAATGCAAATATCTCTAGGAGAATAAATACTGCAAAGATAAATAAACAGAGCCTCTGTCATCACAGAGATAACAGGCTGGTTTGGGAGGCAAATAAGTAAAACTATCATTCCTGGGCAATGAATAAATTTTATGTAGGTGCTTGGAAATCTAATGAGACTTGAGCATAAACTTCATGCACCTCTTTCTGACCCTGAAACACACACACACACACACACACACACACACACACACACGCGCGCGCGCGCGTGCGCACACGCACACACCACAAGCAGATGTCTTCTGGTCCTTTCTGAGCCCATACTGAGAGGCTGGTTTCTCTCTCTGTGTCTCTCTCTCTCTCCTTTGAGTTCTCTGTGCTATTCTGTCCTCCCTATTCCACATGCCTCTTGTATCTCTAAAGCATGCCTGGCCACCCCCTTTCACACACACATACATAATGCCACCCCTAGAACTTAATTCTTGCTTAGCCGGATATACTTTCCTGCTCTAAAAAGCAGTATTTTGTGGTGTTTCCAGGAAACAATAAAGGGAGCCACCTGTCCACCCTCTCCATCAGTGTGTGATTTTACTGACAACAGCATTGTCCTTTGGGACATACCCTGTGCTTCCTGCCATGTCTTAGGACAGGGTCAGAGGACCAGGGTTTGCATTGTGACTTTGCTACCACTTGGCTGTGAGACCTTGGGCAAGTCATTTGGCCTCTCTGTACTCCAAGTGTTTTATCTAAATTGGAGATAACAGTACCTGCCTTGTGGGGCTTTGGCAAAAGACATAATAGACAGAAAAGTACTTTGGAAAGATCTGGGACCTGATTCCTACTGGCCACTTATCACTAGGTGAGCCTGGCAGGCTGATCTGAGTGTCGGTGTCCTCATTTGTCTAATGAAGGAAACGACACCTGCTCTGTACATAGACTCAAGGACAATGTGGCAGACACAGGAAAGACATCAGCAAGGCAGGAGGCTAAAGTGTAGAGGGAAAAAAATGTAGATTCCTGAGGCAGACTTCCTGGGCTACAGGGACCAAGGGGGGCACTAGGAAATTGCTTAACCTTCCTGTACTTCAGCTTCCTCTCCACCCCTTGGAAGCTCTGCTTCTTCATCTGTACCACAGAGAATGATGACATCACCTTCTAGACTTGCTATGAGGAAGAAAGGAAAGATTTCCTGTAAATAATAGGATTGTGCCTGGTAAATAGGCAGCACTTTGCAAATGTCAGCTATTACTAGTGTTGTTTCTGATTCTCTCAACAAACTTGCACTGTATTTACTCACTTTACTGACACGTAAGAAGAGGCTAAGGATGTCAGCTGATTTATCTATGGTTACTGAGTTAGTTAGTAGGAGCTTAGAATTAAGCACTGGCATTATAACCTGCCAGTTTAAGTTCTGCCTATCCTGCCAGGCCACCCTGTAAGAGGATGTGAGGAAGGAATGTCAAAGATGGGTCTGCACAGCTTGATGCCTCATTCGTGGAGGAGCTCACTTCTTGTAAACAGAATCCCAATCCTACCACCCAAATAAAGAGTTTTCAAATAACCCCATAGAACACTCTACTGTATCCTGGGGGAAATGACCACGGGACATAGAAGCTGCATAACTTCAAAGTGATGTAAGTGATCATTTGGTCTGTAGATTCTCCTAGAGAAAACAAAACAACCAGATACAGTCACCAGAGATCCAGTTCTTCATGGTGCTGGAGGAGGGCTGGAAGTGGGGACAAGTGTGGATCTCTGTCCACTAGCTGAAGAGGGATGGAGTGGTTTGCTAGTGCCCGGCTCTAAATGCCAGAAAAGGGGATTGTTGTTAAACCATTGAAGCCTGCATTTTCCACTTAACGACTCTATCGTGGGACATTTCTTCAAGTGTCTTCATCCTGCTCCACAGACAATGCCTTGGTCACACACACTCACAGAGGTGCAGAGCTCCACTGTATGTATGTGTGGGGGAGAGCTTCTTTGTCTTTTTAAAATCTTTCTTCTATTTTATAACTAGGTTTATAATTTGAAAGTGTGATGTTTTCTACTTCTTTTTTAAGAGTGACGTTTTTATGGGTGACTGAGTGTAATACCTCAGTGGAACCTGCCGTCTCAGTGATCCTGGTATTTCCAGGAAGCCAGGGCGATCCTCACAGAACTTCTTTCACAGGCCATATTCTGAGTTGAGGAGTCTGCATGAAAACATCATGGACATGTCTGGATTCTTGGGCTGACACTTTGGGTGGAAGATGTGGGGATGGTAAAGAAGTCCAAATGCCTCTGTGTGAGAGAGGGAGGGAGGGGGAGAAAGGGAGGGGGAAAGAGAAAGTGAGAGAGAGAGAGAGAGAGAGAGAGAGAGAGAGAGAGAGATCTGAGGGACAGCTTGACTCCTGGAGACTGTTCAGAAACAGACCGGGGACAGAGGTGCCTGCCCAGGGTGGTGGTCACATGAGTTACATGATTTTGCACAAATTACCTAGCTTTTGTGAGCCTGTAATATGGCCTAGTTATGAGTTCAGGCCTCCAAATCCTTTGAGATCTAGATTTGTTGACTAGAGCATAAGCTAAGATGCTCTGAGAAAGAGATAAACTTAGAAACGTTTTTTAAAGTTTATTTTTCCCTTTCTTATACAGAAAATGCTCTGCGGAAGGGGGATAGCAGGGGATGAATGGGCAGGTGAGGATGCTCTGCCAGGATGGGGAGGAGCCCAAAGCCTTCTGTTCAGATCCTCCATCGTCCTCCAGGTTCTTGCTTTTGTTCCCCTGGTTGAAGCTGACTCACCAACACCAGTTGCATGTTGCAGCCTGTGGGACAGAAGAAAGAAGAGGCAGTGAAGGCAATGAGCTTCCATCTTAAAGACTTGACCTGAAACTTCTGCAGGTTTCTTGCACCTCTATCCCCTTGGCCAGACCAAGGCTCATGATCACATTTAGATTCATCTCTAGCTGGTTGGCCATGGGTCCAATAAACTCAGGGCAGATGCTAAAAGGAGGGAGATGACAATGGGTGTCAGAAGATAAACAGCAGGAACTCCTCCATCAGATTGGTTTGACCCCCACCCCCATCACAATCAAAAGGCCCATGGAGATCTGAAAGCCATGCAATAATTTGAATAGTTTAAAAGATCCTTACTATGTCTTGTTCTATACCACGCAATGTTGATCCTGGGGTGAAACTCAACCCTCTACAAACCCTTCACTCAAAGCTATAGGGAGTTGCAAAGAGGGAGGAAGCATCATTTACTGTACTGCATGGCATCTTAAAACCATGCATTAGCCCAGGTGTGATGGCTCATGCCTGTAATCCCAACACTAAAAGGCACTGCTTGGGGAGGATAGCTTGAGTCCAGGAGTTCGAGACCAGCCTGAGCAACATAGGGAGACTACATCTCTACAAAAAATGATACTATAAATAAATAAATAAATGAATAAATAAGCAAGCAAGCAAGCTGGGTATGGTGATGTACCTCTGCTGTCCCAGCCACTAAGGGGGCTGGGGCAGGAGAATTGCTTGAGCCAAGAAGGTCGAGGCTTCAGTGAGTTGTCCTCACACCACTGCACTCCAGCCTGGGCAACAGAGCAAGACCCTATCTCAAAACAAAACGACGAAACCAATCAACCAAGCAAACAAAATGTATTAGGAGTGAGAAGTCTAGCAAAGGCCTGTAGATACCATTAAAAATGTACCTGAAACTATTCAAAATGGGCTTTATTAACTTGTTGCAGCAAGGGAAACCACACACCAGAGAATCCTGGGGGCATTTCTTTAGGTAGGAGTGGGGATTTTTTTCTCTTAGGGTTTAGGCTCGTGATGAAGGATTGTAAGGAGGGATGGAGAGGGATGAAGAAGGATGATTGGCTCTGGCCTGGGGGCTGTCATGAAGCTGGAGCAGCTTAGTAAGCCAGTTTCTCTTTGTTTAGGAGTGAGAGAAATAGAGAGGGCTGGGGAAGTCACTTGTAACAAAGTAGCAATCACTCAAAAGAAAGGGTTGTTAGTCATTCACTTTGAGCTGCAGTTGACCTTGAGGAAAACATTGTTTTCTGCTGGCTTTGTCCCTGCCTTTGTCTGTGTCACCAAGTACCTCACTGTCTGATCATTAGCGAGTCCGACATTTCACTTTCTAGAGTCCTTTTGGTCATCCCACCACTGGGCATTACTCTGGCAATGCCACCTATGCTGCTCCCTATCTTTCACTGCCTGCTTGACTTACTCCCTATTCTTTCCTTATTTCTCTTCTCCTTCTCATGAATAAGTGCATTTGGCTTATTTTCTATGCAGAGTGACTTAATCTCTTTGTTCTTTGGACACCCAAGTCTTTAGATAACCTTACTAAAAAATATGTCTCCCATTTGAGAAATTCTGGAGAAGCTAGTGAAGATGATATTATTTTTGTCCCATTAAAATAATATAAGGAAAATGATGCCCACTTGCAGAGTGGTTGTGAATATGAAATGTACTCAAAAATGTTAGTTGTCTCCTGTCTTTAATACTGGAAAATTTCTACAGCAGACTTTTTGATGTTCCACACAGTTTCCCTGAGATCCCCTGTCTGTTTCTGTGAGCCCCTACCTGATTTCTGGGTGTGTTGTACTTTTGCTGCCCTCAGCCAGCACCTGAAGTTCTCTGCCCTTAGGCTACTGAAGCCACCTGCAGTGAGCAGGAAGTAGATCTGAGTTCGGTCTCCCTGGAGTGGCCGTCAGCCAAGGACTGACTGATGCAGGAATAGGAAAGCCCAGCTTTCTTACTTGAGTTGGTACAAACGCCAGAGCTTCCTGCAGGATTTGGCTGGAGACCTGGCCTGAGATTGCACTCCTACATGGCTTCTTTCCAAGCAGAGCATCCCCCGCTCCCTTCCCAGGTTCTCCTGGGGACGTGTCCTCAAACATCACCTGCACATGAATCTTTGTGTCAGTATCTGCTACTTGGGAAATCATGATTTTCTTAGGTAAAAAATGCATTTACCAAAGTCAAAGGACTGGTCATTAAACACCTCTCCCTGGACGCAGAGAGGCTAAAGAAAACTGCTGTGGAAGTCCAAGTAGTAGAATATGAATCTGAGCTGGAATAATGCTGGAGGGATGAAGAGGAGGCGGAAGGCACAGAAAATGTCCGTATAACCCATAGAATTGGATGCCTGAAGTGGCAACTCACAGGAGGGTGGAGCCAAGGCTGGCTCCTCATTCACAGCTTGAGAGATTGGGCAGACGGTGAAACCAGAAGCAAGGCGGAGAAGATGGTGGGTGGTGAGTTTCCTGTGAGCATGCTATGCTTGTGGGGCATCCAGGTGGAAACCCTGCCACCATGACAGACAGAAGGGAAGCTCCAGGCACAGAGGCAGTGTGTGAATTTTATGTACCTGGGCCATGAAACTGTTAAAGTAGCAAATATGAAAATCACTGGGAAGGAAAACACATGGGAGCAGTGACACAGGAAAATGAAAATTGGGCATAAACAAAACAAAACTCTGAATCCGCCAGAGGGAGAGTCCTTCCCAGTGACTTCTGATTCCCTTTCCTCCACCAACTTATCCAAACTCTCTTTCTTCTGGTTGAGCTGAGGTTGTCTTTAATCTTAACATTATTTTAATTGGTTGTATCTGCCCAGTTCATACATTTTTCTTATTCCCTCCTTAGTTCTTTGAGTCTCATTTTCTACATTTCTGAAGTGAAAGTATCCATCTCATGGGGTTACAACGAGGATTCATGACATCATTCTCATCAGTTGCCTACCATAGTATTTGCATGCAGCACATGCTCAGTAAAAGTTGCTGCTCACACATCCACTGATGCTAGGGCTTCTTTACATATGCTGACAGTATCAGAAAGGCAGAAGTAATGTTCCACATTGTGTTTATTTACACTGACTCTGACCTAAGTCCATGGTACAGTCTCCTAAATTGCAGGACACCTGAATCTCTAGCACACAAACTTAGCCAAATTCACATTTAGAGAAACCTGAATTCACCCCCCTTGTTTCCCTCTTGGTCTGCTGTACGAGACTATCTCAAACTCCTCCCCTGGAGTCCACCAAGTCTCTTGTTTGCATGTATCTCCTTCATATATGGCTTTTCTCAGTATGTTATGAACAGGAGAAAGGGTCCTGTCAGCAAACAATGGGAAGCTTCGGTCTCAGCAGGACCCTCCACTTTCACATGGGCCAACCCCAAGTCTATTCCTGGAAATCACATGTATTGAGCATTAATGATGTGCCTCTACTCTTGTGATCACAGGAAGATCTCTGCCTTCTTATATTCCTCCAAAGTATCTAGCAACCTGTTCATAGTACCTGGAACACATCAACTTAGTATATTTCAATTCCAAATCAAATACAATGTCCGATTCAAAAGTATGCACACTCTTCTGATTAGTATTACCAAACATACTGCTTAACAAATGCTTACTGTTGTTTTTATTGTTGTTGTTATTATTGTCATTAAGAGTCCAGACACACTGGGAGAATCAGAATTTAGATTGCCTTAAGAGTTGTTTAGAAAGATAAAACAATAAAGGTAATGAAAAGTCGCATTTATTGAGCATCAACAATGTGCCAGGCATTGTGCTAAATAGGTAACGGGATGTAGCTTCTAACTCTCATAATTATTATATGAGGTGGTCACTACTGTGCTAGTCATATAGAGGAAGAAACTTCAGTTAAACGACTTGCTTGGGGATTATCAGTCAATGGCATAGGTAAGATTTGAACCCATGAGGATCTGACTCCAAAGAATGTACTCTTTTTACTTTTTCTGAAAGAGGCACTAGAGTTCCTCACAGTACAAAGGAGGAAGCTGGAGCCCAGCAAGGAGATGTTCATCCAGAAGCCCAGAACTTGTCATGGAAAGGCTGAGCTGAGAACTCCAATGTCCTAACTCACAGGTTCCTGCTTATGACCCTGTACAGACATGGAAATCTCAAAGCTTACTGAGACCCAGGAATTACAGGCTTATATGAAATGATTATGGTACAGAATTTATTAACCCAGTAGACAAAGGAGGCTAAAGGTAGGTACAAGAAAATTCTTGGATTAATAACACAATGTAATAGGAAAACATTGATCTAAACACCATCATACTCAAAAGAAATCTATTGCTGAGAACCTCCTCACTCAAGCTCCAGATGTTCTTATTCATTTTCTTGCTCATATGATCCTATTTACGTAAGGGCGCGCACACACACACACACACACACACACACACACACACAAACACACGAGTGGCTCCCAGTTTCTATCTTATTTGTTTTTTTTTTTTTTTTTTTTTTTT
>NW_016107328.1:3971552-3972936 GCF_001604975.1 Cebus imitator
ATTTTAGCTGGCACATGGCTGCCCAGAAAAAGACATTTCCTAGTCTTCCTTGCACTACATGACTAAATGCTGGTCAATGAGATGTAAGCAGAGCAGTTGTATGCTCATCCTTAAACAAATACCATTAAAGAAGAAGGAATGTGCCCTTTTTAACCCTTCTTTTTTCTGTTGGAAGACAGACATAACGGCCAGAGGTCTGGTAGCCATTTTGGACCATGAGGCAGCATACAAAGAATGGTGTGGCAGTAAGACAAAAGAAGCGTGGCTCCCTGGTGATTATGGATTTGCCACACCAGGCCTGGACAGCTCACCACTGAGCAACTTGCTTCCAGATCTCATTTAAATGAGAGAGAATAAACTTCAATCCTGTTTATTCAGGTATCTTGTCTATCACATGAAGTCAAATATAGCCTTAATTAATTTAATGTGTGTGTATTTGTTAGCATTGGTGTGTGTATTTTACGTGCATATGCATGAAGAAAATAAGCAGATAGGTATCTTCCATGGATTTGTAGAGATTTTCAGATTATATTTTAAAGTGGAAAAAAAAGAAGTTGCAGAGTAATGGGTATATGATTCTAATTTGCTAAAAAATAAAGACAAACTCTGACTGTATGTGCTTTTATATATGTATATGAATTATGAGAAAGATGTGCTAATAATGCTGGTTACCTCAGGGAGATGGAATGAAAGTGGGAGAAAGGGAAGATGATTATCTTTGCCTTTGTAACTCTTTGTAATCTGTCGTTTTATTTGTTGCAGTGAGTGTATAAACACACACATACGTCATAATTTTAAAAATACATTTACAAAACTAAAAATAAATGATCAGGTGATAAAGGCAAGGATAATCATTTCAGTCTTAAAGCCTAGCTTAATTAAGTGGCTTTTCACATAACATGACTTTGCTGATTAAATATGGGTTTGGTAAAATGTTGGGTGGCTGGAGGAAATGACAGAAAGTTCAGAGAATAGATTATCCTCAGGAAAAGCACATCTAAATGCAATTTGCCCATGGGGTTTGGTAGAGAGACACTGAAAAGGAGGCCCACAAAGAGTAAGCCACATGTCACTGCTTTCACATTATTTTATTTTATTTATTTATTTTAGAAAAGGCTGAGCCAGCTGGGCGTGGTGGCTCATGGCTGTAATCCCAGCACTTTCGGAAGCCAAGGTGAGTGGATCACAAGCGCAGGAGATCGAGACCATCCTCGCCAACATGGTGAAACCCGATCTCTACTAAAAATACAAAAATTAGCTGGGTGTGGTGGTGCGCACCTGTAGTCCCAGCTACTTGGGAGGCTGAGGCAGGAGAATCACTTGAACCCAGGAGGTGGAGGTTGCAGTGAGCTCAGAACGCACCACTGCACTCCAGCCTGGCAAC
>NW_016107328.1:3973861-3979248 GCF_001604975.1 Cebus imitator
GTGCCACCATGCCCAGCTGATTTTTTGTATTTTTAGTAGAGACGGGGTTTCACCATGTTGACCAGGATGGTCTCGATCTCTTGACCTCGTGATCCACCCGCCTCGGCCTCCCAAAATGCTGGGATTACAGGCGTGAGCCACCGCGCCCAGCCCAAGTTCCCCTTCTTAAGTAGCCAACTAAGCCACCTCCCCCAGTCATCTCCCTCATGGATCTCTCAAGGTGGAGCCACTTTATACCCACCCTAATCACCTCAGGGCTAGGTGCCAGGCAACCAGGGAAAACACTGCTGCCCTTGACCCTGCTGAAATTATTCAAATTATCCAATTCTAAACTGGCTTACCCTGCCTCACTCATTTCCTTACACCAGAAACCAAATAAAGGTGCTTTCCCACAGTTCCCTCTCTCCCTCTGCCTCATGCCCAACACTGACTTCTCCTGTGGCCCTGTGTGGCATCCTGTGTCCTCCCCAAGGAGCTGTGCCTATAATAAAATGTAAAACGCTCCTCTATTTTTCTCTTTGCGTCTGCCTCTGGTCTCACCAAAGGTGATATGCTTCAATCTCATGGTAAACTGAGGCCAGACCTCAAACTCTGATGTAGATTAACTGAACCAGGACACAGGTCACCCGTCTCGTGACCCAAGGATCTTTCCACCACCTTAAGATGCAACTTATATCATTTCTTCCTTAAATATACTTTTTAAAACTCAGCTTCTTTGAGCTTATTCTTCTTTCTCTAGAAATCATTTGACCTTCTTGGTTAGAAGGTAAACATATTCCCTAAAATGAGTTGCACAAAAATGAGGACAAATGCCTGTATTTTGGAAGGTACTTCAGCCCATTCAGCGAGAGCTGTCAAATTTGACAACACTTGCTTTCAGAAAGTCCTACTTAGGGGCCAATTTAAATAACTTCTGATTCAGGTTTGAAACTGCTCCCTGTTTCATTCAGCTCCTGAGAGAGTTGAAAAATGAACAAGCACCTGTCTCCATCAGGAATTGTTTTCTCTTCCTGCAGACGGCCTGACATGATGCAGGCTTCACTTTAGTTGACATCTGAAGTTCAGGGCCATGTGACATTTGAGGGGCCTATGCAAATAGATTTTTTTTAAAAAGTCTTAAATAAATGTCAGTGACAGATACTTGGACAATTGAATTACTAAATACAATTTCCTCTTTCTTAATGGGCATGACTCTTCTATATTTGTTAAAAAATCCATCTCTTAGTGACAAACTAAATCACACACACATATCTCATTGTTACTAATAGCTTGTTTATGTCTCTTTGTGAAATAATGTTATGTTAAAGGTGAATGCTTAGAACCTAAGAAGTGGTCTATAAGTATCTTAGCCTGCGTGAGCTTCTAACAAAATACTGTATACTGGGTGGCTTGTAAACAAAAGACATTTATTCCTCACAGTTCTGGAGGGTAGGAAGTCCAAAATCCAGGCACTGGTATATTTTGTGTCTGCTGGAGGCCTGTTTTCTGGTTCATAACTGATGCCTCCTCACTGTATTCACACATGGCAGAAGAGCAAGGCATCTCTGGGGCCTCTTTTATAAGGGCACTAATCCTATTCATGAGGGCTACACACTAACCTCCTTATCACTTTCCAAAGGCCCTGCCTCTTTGCACCACCACCTTGGGGGTGAGTTTTCAACATATAAATTTGATGGGGTGCACAAACATTCAACCCGTAGCAGGCAAGAGTGTAAACATCATTTGATTTCTCCCACCTTGTGTGAATGAGACTATTTCAAGAACGAGAAGTCACCTTTTAGGGTCAGCAAATTTCACAAGCTCCTGCATAATATTAGTTTTATGTTTAGTATTCATTGATTGAGACATAATGCTACTGCAAACTCAGTAATCGTTTTAAGTGAAATTTTATCTTATGAATCATAACAGCATTTATAGTACATTTAACAATATGTATTTGTAAGAAAGGTGGAGGAGGATGAAGCCCATGGATTCAGAGACTCTGCAATTACTCTAACACACTTCCTTTCTGTTGACACCCCACCCCCAGACTCACACACCCCATGTTGGTGTTCTAAAACATTTCATCCAGTTCTGGTTTCTGCTTGTATACTCCCTGTGTTGGGCAACTCACTAGTTCATACAGCAGTCTATTATATCTTTGAGTTATTTTTCCTAATATTGAAATTTCTCCCTAGATTGAGTTGGAATGTGTCTCTCTGGACTCTCTAGGTTTCCATCTTACGGGCCCACTGAAGACAATTATCATCATCCTTCACATAACAGCCCCTCTTAAGGTGGATCTCAGGCTCTCTACCCCCAGTTAGGGCCAGGTGTAGTAGACACAGAAGGGGCTTATGTGAGAGACAAATGGAAAGGATAAAAGCACTAGGGGTTGAACAACAGAGGATTTTGCTGTGGATCCATCTTTGGAAGTACCAGACTATTGATATCAGGGGAATGAAGGAACGGAAGCCAGGAGCCCAAGGTAACCATTAAGAAGCAGAGATATGGCAACCCCAAAGCTGACTGAGCCCCAGAAACTGCAGGCTGATATGAGATTATTGGAATGAAGAATTTGTTAACCTTGTGGCAAAAGGTGGCTAAGGTAGGTGCAAGTAATTCTTTGAACTATTACATGAACGTAATGGAAAAAGCAATGATATAAAAATCACCAGACCTAAAAGAAAGCTATTATTGAAGATCTCCTTATGCAATCTTGAAATGTTCTTACTCATGTTTTCACTAATATAACCCCCTTATGTAAAATTACACACACGCAGGTGTGGCTGGTACATGGTTCCCTTAGCTATGAGTGGAAAATGAAAGGGAATATAGTGCTCTGGAGATTCTTATTTCCTTCCTTTCACTCTTCCTCTGACCTCAAGGCTCCCCCTTTTCCTAGCTCCCTAAAAATTTTCAGACCACTCAGTAACCTATTATGGAATTCAGATGTTTGCTGGAGACTTGGGGGTGAGTCTAAAGAAGCACAGATTTTTTCTAGGTTGGCTGCTGTCGGAAAGTGTGGTAACTGTATTATTGAATAGTTCAATAAATCTTGTCTATAGGAAGGGCAGACTAGAAAGAATAAAGATGTGATTGATGAAGAAATAGCAGTCATTCATTTTAGGCAAAAGAGAAGATATCTGATATTTTGCGGTTGGCACAGCTACCTTGTTTTTGTCTGTGCTCAGACAAAATTATGAAGCGTTCTTGTTTTGTCTCACTTTCTCATGGTCTCAGAGTAACCTTGTCTGATTCTGTTATTCAATGAGATTGTTTATGTCCAACAGAGGAATGATATGTCTAGTTATGAGTGCCCAGTTGGCTTCCAGATAGCAGGGGCTGCTTGTTTTTCCTAGTGCTAGACAACGGAGATTTAACAGTAAGTCCTTGTTTGCAAGGAGCTCACAGCCTGCAGGGACGCAAACATTTACCACACCAGGTGAGGATCACAATAATGGAGATGCTATCTCTAGAGAGAGGATGGCTTATTAGGAGCAGAGGGGAGTGTCAGATAAAGCTTCACAAAAAAGGATGTATTTGATCTGGGAAAATGATGAGCATGTGAGTGCATGTGTGTGAGAGGAAATCCTTTATGTGCATGGCAGTCTATATGTTCCAAATTAGAAATTCAATTCAAGTCCAAGCAGCTTTGCAACTATAGACGTTTTCTCCCTTTTCTTTCCTGGGAAGAAAATTAGCCTTTCTATTTTCATCATTGAAATCGCCATTTGTCATTCTCAAGGTGCCTCGATGCCTTTGTCTCTGCTGTCAGCTGGCAGCAACGAGGCTAAAAATAGCTGGCAGAGGGAACCGCTACACGCTGAACATTAAAAATAGAAAGGGAAGCACTGGTGTGAATAATGCATGGGAGAGAATCCCGTTTGCGTTGGCCTTCATGTGCTCTGGTGGCCTGGCTGCTGGGCACAGTCACGCAGGGTGAGGAAGGATTAAGGCATTTGTGTTACTCACACTGCAATGAAAGGGCAGCCCACAAATTACAGCTTCCCCCTCTGCTTGCAGTGGCCAGGGAGGGATAGGAGGAAATGGAGATTGGACTAGTGCTCTGCAAGACAAACAAGAGTCTAATTTGGAGATACAAATTCAAATGCGTTGTCATTGGGAGCCAGGACAAAGGAGAAAGCAGGTCTGTGACACATCAGGGAGGGCACGCCCTCTCTAAAGGCACTTGGATTCCCTGTCTTTCGTAATTCACACTCTGGGCAACCACAGCTACTCTGCAAGGGGGATTTTACTCATAAATCATCAGAGTATAATCTCTGTAAAAATCCAGTGCTCAAAGTTGAGACCCATATTACAGCAGCTGGAGCAGAACTCTCTCTACAGCTGTAAACAGTGTAGGTTCTTCTTCACTGTTGCTGAATAACTGAATTTCCCTTTACATTTATTTATTCCTCATGACCAGATGTTAATTATTCCTGGAAGTCCTAGATTGCCAGAGTTGAAGCAACTCCAAGATTGGCAGGTAAATTAAAGGTGCTGAGGTCCAGGGAGGGGAAGGAAATTGTCTGAGGTCACTCTGGTGTTAAAGGCAGGGTTGACTGCCTTGACTTTGCCTTCCCCAGCAGTCTGCTGCTGAGTCACCTCTCCAAATCCTTGGTGAAATAGGTACCTGGTTCCCAAAGGCAGACTCTATCTGCACATCCAAGCCTTGAGGGAGGTGGAATTCATCCTGTCTGAAATGGGGCACACTTATGGCTTGGTATGCAGTCCCTTCTTGGCCATGAAGTGTGAAACCAAAACAGGCCATGGGCCCCTGACATTGCTCCTGGAGTAATGGGTTGGTCTCCACTCCACCTCTCTAGGGATGGAGGGTTTGATTTTATCCTAGTATTGAATTATCCCAGTATCGAATTAAGTGTTCCTAGCTCTCTTGAGAGAAAGACAACTCTGCTACTGAAGAGATTGTCCCTCTTTCCTCAAAGAAGATCGGGGTCTCATCCTGAACCCAAGCCTAGTACCTTTGCCTAGTGGGTGAGAACACAACTTTGAAATCAGCCCAGGCTCAAATCCGGTTCTGTCCTTTACCATCTTTTCAACTTTGGGCAGTATACCTGATATCTCAAGGCTCGTTTCTTGCTTCTGAAGCAGGGCCAATAATACTGATCCACCAGGGCTGCTATAAATATGAGCCTATTAATAAGACGCAGATAGGCTGGGTGTGGTGGCTCATGCCTGTAATACCAGCACTTTGGGAGGCCGAGATGGGTGGATCACAAGGTCAAGAGCTCAAGAACAACCTGGCCAATACGGTGAAGTCCCGTCTCTACCAAAAACACAAAAGTTGGCTGGGTGTGGTGGCCTGCGCCTGTAGTCCCAGCTGCTCAGGAGGCTGAGGCAGCAGAATCGCTTGAACCCGGGAGGCGGAAGTTGCAGTGAACCGA
>NW_016107328.1:3979322-4018339 GCF_001604975.1 Cebus imitator
AAAAAGAAAAAACGCTGACCGAAGTGATCACACAACCTGGCACTCAAAAACTGTGAGTCCCTTCCCCCTCTCAGAAGACCCTTCCTTTCTGTCTGCATGCTCCGGATGTCCCTACGAGGTCCGACTCCCAGGTGTGTAACACTCTTTCTCCGTAGCCTTTAGGAAGCTGGGACCCTCAGGGCGTCCTTTCCTTAGGAAGATGATCAAACCTCGCGTGCTGGCCGCCTGGAAGGTTAGCAAGATAATGTAGGAAGCCGGTTGCACAGTAGGTGCTCAGTAAAAGACAGCTGGTATCACGTTGATTCCCCAGGTCCTGCGCAGGCTAAGGCGCTCACCGCGCGCCATCCCATCTGCCCAGCAGCAGTGCCGCACGCACGCAGCACAAACGTCACATCCGGTTGGAGCACGAACGTCACATCCGGTCAGAGGCAGCGAATGGCTTCCGCTTCCTGTCCTGTGGACAGTTTTGAGACTAATCTTAGATCTTGAATGACTCTCCATTATCACGAAAGGGCCAAAGGCCCCACACGAATAGCTAACCAGTCTGCTTCCTTCTGCAGTCCAGCCTGCCTGGGGTTCCTGTACCTCCTGTTCCCCTGCCTTCCTCTCACTCCCTCTGCTCCAAAACGGGCCTTTCCCTGCAGGTCTTGGCTTAGGGCGACTGTGAGGCTTGAGTCATGCTTAGTGAGAGTCCTATTTACGCTAAACATAAAGCTCCTGCTTTCACATTTATTTCTTTTAGCAGTCATTTTTAAAGAAAAGTGATTCTGAGACGGGTGAGCCCCAGGCTTCCAAGATTTGAAAACCCGTTTTCGTGCAGGAAGCCATGGAACCAGCATGGAATATGCTTAATTTGGTGCCATCACCTTCTCTTTTCTTACTTTCAACCACAGTTCGTTTATTCATCCATCCATTTAATCATTAATTGATTCATGAATCAAGACCCCAAAACAACTCCTGTTCTGCGCTGGGCAGGTTGTCAGAGAGGAATGAGACGTTCCCTGACCTTCAGGGGAGTAGACCCCAAAGAAGTGAGGCCACTCTGGCTAGTGTTTGTCAGGAATCCTGCAGATTCCTGTTTCAATTTAGTCTTTTCCTGTTTCAATTTAGTCTTCTTACAGCCTGGTCTAGTGGGCATCAATATTTACTCCCCGATTTACAGGAGAGGAAACAGACTAGGAGGATTTTGTGTTATATTCAAGATTAGACAATTATTAAATAAATTTTCCCCAAACTCACTCTTGGCTGATGAATTTATCATATACTCTATGTGAAAAATAGCAAGTGCTCAGTTTCAGTTCTACTTTCTCCTTAAATATATAAGCACTCAATCTTCCTCCTGATAATTAAAGCAAGGAAAAAAATGAAGTTAAGGAATGAGCAACATTTTAAATATCTTGAACATGGTTATGATTATAGAACAAAATATGGATTTGCTCACTCAGTAAGCTTTTCCCTACTTGTTAGGCAAGAGGGCACCCCCTTGAGGCTTGAAAGGAGGGAATTTGGAAGGAATACAGATAATCCTACTGTTTCTGTTAGGATTGTGTTAAGATGTTAAGCTGTGAGTGATAGCTAATCCTGCCATAGTGACTTATGCAAAAAGTCCAGGAGTAGGTACAACGACTCAAAGATGACCAGGTTCCTTCTCTCTGGCTGTTCTGCTCTCTTTAATATGTGACTTTCATTCTCATAGGCACACAGTGTCTGCTGTCTCTTTAGGAGAAGGGAGGAAGGAAGAAGGGAGAAGAGCAAAGGGCATGTGGCTTTCTCCAGGAAACAATGCTCTACTCAGGATCTTCTAGCTACATCTCATTGGTCAGATCTGGATCATATGACATCGTCTCCTTGCTGAGAATGTGAGCTTTTCACATTCCAGATTCTACAGAAGTTCAGGGAAAGAGATAGGGGGCTAGAATGGCTGTCGAATAAGCTTATCTTCAGTATTTGCCTAGTCCTAGCTATCAAAATAATTATTAGTCAGCATACTCCTGCAATGCATGCAGAAAATGGATTTGTAAAGGCTGAGATAAACAAGTAAGAGTGTCTGGATTTGTTTGATTGTGAAACGGGAAAGAAATACCCCCATATTCTTGGCCCTTCCTACTGTAATGACTCTTCCTTCTTGGATCGAGAAAGCAATGTATGTGTGTCTTCCAACTACCAGGGATATACATCATTAAGATGTCAGGGGCTAGGGAAATGACCATAGTGTGATACTCTGGACCCACTGAATCCTTAGTAAGATGAACTGAGCCGGTGCTATCTTTGAAACCTCTCTTCCATTCACACTTACCCTAACGGGGTGGGCCATAGTGATAATTGACTGCAGTGATTGTAATTATCACCACAGTCTTATAGAGACTCAAAGTACTATCAGTGCCCATTCAGGTTCTGTATGCACCAACATTAAAGAGATCTGAATATTCCTCTTTCCCTGGTGGACATTTACTTTGCTGAATGGCATTTGGCCCCTCTAAGAAAGGATTTGAGAAATATTAATTGTATCTACCTGTGTTGACTTTTCAGGGTCTTAATACACCATCAGTTATATCGTATATCTGTAACTGTCTAAATTTGGAAACTTGATGGGGACCTCAGATTTCCATTGAGGTAACTAAAATCACCCTTCTGTTTGCCATCCCTCAATTATTTATTATTATAAATAGTAAGCAATACTTATAATTTATTGTTATAAATAGGAAGTCATACATCTATCTTGCCCATAAGATCACCGTGATCTCTTAGAGCCTGCGATTACTGTCGGTGAAAGCACTTTGGTTACCAGCCCTGCCAATGGAGTGATTAAGTAATTAAGTTCATCTTTTCTCTAGAATTAAATGCTGCCACTGGGTCAGTTCTTCAGGAATCCCATCATTTCCATTGATGTTAGTAAACCCAGGTGCATGACGATATCTTTAACTCTCAACCGTGTCTTTTAGAGGGAGGCTACTACTGAGCTTACAAGAGATTTTACTCTCTTGTTTACCATGGTAGTGCTTCCTCAGTGAGGAAAGCATCCTCTGAGCCCTCTCAGGATATAGTCAGGTGGTAGATTATCAGGTCTTACATAGTAAGTCTGTTATAAAACCCTTACTTCTGTGAGGCTTCTGACACTTTCCTTATTATAATGCCAAGGAATTTGTTTTTGTTCTTGTTACCTAGTGTATTACAGACCACTGACATATCTCACACTCCAGGGAGCCAACCCAGCTTTGGTAAGAAAAATAATTTCCACCCAATCCAATGCCCAAAAGATGTTCATGTTCAGGTCCCAGAAAGGTGTGAATATATTAGATTATATGTCAAAAAAGACCTTGAAGATGTGACTACGTCAAGAATCTTGAGATAAGACATTATTCTGGATTGCCTAGATGGACCCAGTGCAGTCGCCTGGGTTCTTATATATAAGAGGATGCCAGGTAGGTAAGAGTCAGAGAGAAGATGTGACTGGAGTAATGTGGGGCCAGCAAACCAAGTAAGGGGGATAGCCTCTAAAAGCTCAAAAAGGCAAAGAAATCAATTTTCACTATATTTGTTTCTTAGGACTATCATAACAAAGTATCACAAAGTGCAGTGGGTGCAATGGCTCACACCTGTAATCCCAGCACTTTGAGATGCCAAGGCAGGTCAAGAGTTCGAGACCAGCTTGGCCAACATGGTGAAACTCCATCCTACTAAAAATGCAAAAATTAGCCATGGGTGATGGCATGCACCTGTAGTCCCAGCTACTCGGGAGGCAAAGGCAGGAGAATTGTTTGAACCCAGGAGGCAAAGGCTGCAGTGAGCAAAGATCACACCACTACACTCCAGCCTGGGTGACAGAGTGAGACTCTATCTCAGAGACAACAACAACAACAACAAAGTGGTTTAACATAGTAATTTATTCTCTACAAATTTTGGGGCCTGGAAGCCCAAAATCAAGGATGTCTTTAGGGCAATGCTCTCTCCAAAGGGCCTAAAGAGGAGTCCTTCCTTGCCTATTCCTAGCTTCTGGTGCTTGGTGGAAATCTCTAGGATTCCTGGGCTTGTGGCTGCGTTAGTCCATCTCCACCTTCTCGTAATTATCTTCTCTGTCTGTGTCTCTGTATCTGTTCTACTTTTATAAGGACTTTTATCAGTCATTCGATTTAGGTTCCACTCCAATCCAATATGATTCAATATGATCTCATCTTAATTTAACTGATTATATCTGCAAAGAACCTGTACCCATATAAGGCCATATATTTTGGTTCTGGATGGACATGCGTTTTTTTTTTCCCAGGTGGGGGGATGCTATTCAACCTAGTGCACTCCCCTAGAGCCAAAAGAAATGCAGCCCTGTGGTTTTAGACTTGGACTTCCAGAACTGTGAGGTAATAAACTTGTGTTGTTTTAAGCAACTAAATGTGTAACGATTTGTTACAGCAGCAATAGGAAACTAACACCCCAGTCTACTAATGAGAATAGCTGGAGGAGTTTTTGTCAAAACACAGAGTTGATGAATTTGCAAGTGCCTCTTCATCAGTGACTTGGAGAAAGCTGCCAAAGCCCAAGAGTCCCTCTTCAGAGTCTTAGAATATGTGCCCTAACCAGGTGGAGCAAACAACAAAATATCAGAGAGAGAGAAATCTTCAGATATGTTAGTAAAAACTAGCCTGCAACTCAGTTAATCTTTCCACAGTGTGTGTGTTTGTGTGTATAGTGGGTGTGTGGAGGTGCGTATACACATGTGCATACATGTGCATCTCAGCTATTCCCTCTAGTTTTGGAAAATGGAGAGACAACCTAACATCCTTTTCACACATATACTGTACCTAAAAGGGAAGGTTAACTGGAGTCATATAAAGTAACAGAAGGATCAGTAAATCAGCCCCAAAGTATCAGAGCAAATAGAACATCTGTATAGAACTGTTTATGCAGGAGACAGATGGAAAGAAATGACACAATGACTAAGAAAATATAGTATAGAAGAAATAAATACACTGGAAAAATGAACACAGAATGCAGAAGTAAGACAAAGATCCCAACCCATAGGAACGTATTAGACATAGAGGAGAAGGAAATGCATCATAATTGCTAGGATACCTAAACAGGAATATTATTTTAAAATAACAAAGCCAACCAAGAATTGATTTAAAAAACAGAATAAGATAAACAAAAAAAAAATGTAGGCTTAGTGTCCCAGTTAATTCTGGAAAGCACTCAGCTGGAATTTTGAAGAAAATTTAATGAAGAGTGCATTTACAGAAGCCAACTCTGGGTAAAATGTACCATTGAGAGACGGCGAAGAACCCAAGTACCATTGGCAGTAGGCCTGGTGGTAAACCTTCACCTGTAAGGGCATAGAGAGGAACCAGTGTTAGTGGAATCGTGGGAGAAGTGATTTCCAACAGGGACTTAGTCATCGAAGGATGCAACCACTGCCGGAATCACAGCATCAGTCAGGCAGGGAGTGGGAGAAGCAATTCTTGACCACTCTTTCCTCTATTTTCTCATCTCTTCCTAGTGTCTCCCATTGGCTGAATCCAACCAGAAGAGACAGGGAAAAGCAGATAGGGTAATGCAGTCCTTAGGGCTATCCTCTAAAGGTATAGACCAAAGTAAAGAAAGGAAATGCATAAATGTGGAAGGGGCAAATGGAAAACAGCTAGCACACAGGTATACTGGTCCTGTTTATGAAATACTTGAGGCCCCCTGGGTCTCTCCAGGAGGCTCCTTGTTCATGCATCCTTGATTGTAAATCCCCTGTGGCCACAGTCTCATGTCATAACCCTGCCTTCTATCAACCTAGTTTTAACCAGGCCTATCCTAGAGGAAACTAAAGCTGTTCCACCACCCTGGCCCAAGCCTACCAGACGCATCCTGATTGTGGCTTCCCTAGTGGATCCCTGTGAAAGGCAATAAACACTAAATGCTTCAATGTGTTAATACCCCTATGGGATGAGTTTTGACCAGAGACATTAGATGAGACAAAGTGAGACATAAGATGAGCAGAAGTCTGCAAATACATACATATATATATTTCTCCCCTTGGGAATGAGTGTATTCATATAGATATAGATAGATAGGTAGGTAGATAGATAGATAGATAGATAGATAGATAGATAGATAGATGGATAGTTCTCTCCCTTGATGCAGTGAATCCATACAACCTCTCCAGAAAAATCACTCATGACCAAGTCACCAACTGTGTTTTCTTGAGAAGCTATTGTCAGTTTGCATCACTTTCTTCTCTTTCCTGTGTCTCTCTTCCTCTCCTCATATTACACGCATTCGATTAAGCTTGGCCTCAGTCTTTACTTTTAAGGGAACCCATGCTAAGATAATTGGTTTATGAAGTGATATAAGAAAACAGGCCTTCCAGATAAAGTTTTGGAGGTAAATTTCCCATGAGTCTGAAGGCAAGACAAACTCTATTGCTTAAGGTAAGTGCAGTAATGATAGCCTTTCAACATAATCACCATTACTAAAGTTTCACTTACATTTAATTGGAATTAAGTGCCACTGGAATGCAAGACTTGGGAGATCAAATGGCAGCTGCATTTGACCAGTGATATGGTTTGGCTGCATCCCCACCCAAATCTCATCTTGAATTGTAGCTCCCATAATTCCTCTGTGTTGTGGGAGGCACCTGGTGGGAGAATGGAGGTGGTTTCCTCCGTAGCATTCTCATGGTAGTGAATAAGCCTCACGAGATCTGATGATTTTGTAAGGGGTTTCCCCTTTCCCTTGGCTCTTATTCACTCTTGCCTGCTGCCATGTAAGACATCCCTTTGTTCTTCCTTCATCTTCTGCCTTGACTGTGAAGCTTCTCTAGCCATGTGGAACTGTGAGTCCATTAAACCTCTTTCCTTTATAAATTACTCAGTCTTGGATATGTCTTTATTAGCAGTATGACAACAGACTAATACACTAAATTGGCACCAGTAGAGTGGGGTGCTACTGTAAAAATACCCAAAAATGTGGAAGCAACTTTGGAACTGGGTAACAACTTGGAACAGTTTGGAGGGCTCAGAAAATGACAGGAAGATGTGGGAACGTTTGGAATGAAACTTCCCAGCAATTTGTTTAATAGCTTTGATCAAAATGCTGGTAATGATATGGACAATTAAATTTGGGCTGAGGTGGTCTCAGATAGAGATGAGGAACTTGTTGAGAACTGGAGTAAAGGTGACTCTTGCTATGTTTTAGCAAAGAGACTGGAGGCATTTTGTCCCTGATCTAGAGATTTGTGGAACTTTGAACTTGATGGAGATGTTTAGAATATCTGGTGGAAGGCCGGGCGCGGTGGCTCACGCCTGTAATCCCAGCACTTTGGGAGGCCGAGGCGGGTGGATCACAAGGTCAAGAGATCGAGACCATCCTGGTCAACATGGTGAAATCCCGTCTCTACTAAAAATACAAAAAATCAGCTGGGCATGGTGGCACGTGCCTGTAATCCCAGCTACTCGGGAGGCTGAGGCAGGAGAATTGCCTGAACCCAGGAGGCGGAGGTTGTGGTGAGCTGAGATCGCGCCATTGCACTACAGCCTGGGTAACGAGAGCGAAACTCCATCTCAAAAAAAAGAAAAGGGCTGGGTGCGGTGGCTCAAGCCTGTAATCCCAGCACTTTGGGAGGCCGAGGCGGGTGGATCACGAGGTCGAGAGATCGAGACCATCCTGGTCAACACGGTGAAACCCCGTCTCTACTAAAAATACAAAACATTAGCTGGGCATGGTGGTGCGTGCCTGTAATCCCAGCTACTCAGGAGGCTGAGGCAGGAGAATTGCCTGAACCCAGGAGGCGGAGGTTGCGGTGAGCCGAGATCGTGCCATTGCACTCCAGCCTGGGTAACAAGAGTGAAACTCCATCTCAAAAAAAAAAAAAAAAGAATATCTGGTGGAAGAAATTTCTAAGCAGCAAAGCATTCAAGATGTGACTTGGGTGCTGTTAAAAGCATTCCATTTCTAAAGGGAAACAAAGCATAAAAGTTCAGAAAATTTGCAGTCTGATGATATAGTGGAAAAGAAAAACTTATTTTCTGAGGAGAAACTTAAGCCAGCTGCAGATATTTGCATAAGTAATGAGAAGCCAAATGTTAGTCACCAAGGCAATGGAGAAAATGTCTTCAGGGATGTCAGAGACCTTTCCTGAAGCTCCTCCCATCATAGTTCTAGAAGCCTAGGAGGAAAAAGTGGTTTCATTGGCCAGGACCAGGGCTTCCTGCTGTGTGAAGCCTAGGAACTTGGCACCCTGCATCCCAGCTGTTCTAGCCATGGTTAAAAGAGGCCAAGGTACAGCTCTGGCCATGGTTTCCGAGAGTTCAAACCCCAAGCCTTGGCAACTTTCATGTGGTATTTAGCCCAAAGGTGCACGGAAGTCAAGATGTTTGGCAGCCTCCATCTAGATTTCAGAGGATGTACAGAAATGCCTGGATATCCAGGCAGAGGTCTGATGCAGGGGCAGAACCCTCATGGAGAACCTCTGCTAGGGCAATGCAGAAGGGAAATATGGGGTTGGAGCCCCCACACAGAGTCTCCACTAGGGCACTGCCTAGTGGAGCTGTGAGAAGAGGGCCATCGTCCTCCAAACCCCAGAATGGTAAATCCATCAATGGTTTGCACTGTGCACCTGGAAAAGCCATAGAAACTCAATTCCAGCCTGTGGAAGCAGCCAAGAGGAAGTCTGTACCTGCAAAGCCATAGGGGTGGAGCTGCTCAAGACCATGGGAACCCACCTCTTGCATCAGCATGACCTGGATGTGAGACATAGAGTCAAAGGAGATCATTCTGGAGCTTTAAGATTTTACTGCCCCACCTGATTTTGAACTTGCATAGGGCCTGTAGTCCCTTCATTCTGGCCAACTTCTCCCCCTTGGAATGAGTGTATTTATCCAATGACTGTACCCCCATTGTATCTAGGTAGTAACCAACTCACTTTTGATTTTACAGGCTCATAGGTGGAAGGGGCTTACCTTGTCTCAGATCAGACTTTGGACTATGGACTTCTGAGTTAATGTTGAAATAAATTAAGACTTTCAGGGACTGCTGGGAAGGCGTGATTGGTTTTGAAATGTGAGGACATGAGATTTGAGAGAGACCAGGGGTGGAATGATATGGTTTGGCTCTGTGCCCACCCAAATCTCATCTTGGATTGTAGCTCCCATAATTCCCACAGGTTGTGAGAGGGACCCAGTGGGAGATAACTGAATCATGGGGATGGTTTTCCCCATACTGTTCTCATGGTAGTGAATATGTCTCACAAAATCTGATGATTTTGTAAAGGGTTTCCCTTTTACTTGGTTCTCATTCTCTCTTGCCTCTGCCATGTAAGATGTGCCTTTCACCTTCCACCATGCTTGTGAGGCCTCCCCAGCCACCTGGTACTATACTGTGAGTCCATTAAAACTCTTTTTCTTTATAAATTACCCAGTCTCTGATATGTCTTTATCAGCAGCATAAAAATGGACTAATACAACCAGTATGTGAGTAATGATAATTATGAAGAATGTGGTATGGAGTGACCACTTCTGAAGGCACTAAAGGCTTTAGAAATGAAAAAAAAAATCAGAGATGTTAATTGTTAAAGCTTCTATGAAAGTCAGATTGGTCTCTGCTATAGTTTGGCTATTTGATTCGCCAAATCTCATGTTGAAATTTGGTACCCCATTTTGGAGGTGGGGCCTGTTGGGAGGTGTTTGAGTCATGGAAATGTATCCCTCATGAATGACTTGGTGCCATTCTCCCAGGAGTGAGTGGGTTCTCACTGACTGTTAGTTCTTGTAAGAACTGGTGGAGCTGGCACTTCATCCTCTCTCTTGACTGCTTGTTATCACGTGATCTCCGTATGATGGCTCCCCTTCTCCTTCCATCATTAGTGGAAGCAGTATGAGGCTCTCACCAGAAACTATGCAGACGCTGACATCACGTTTTATGTACAGCCTGCAGGACCATGAGCCAAATAAGGCTCTGTTCTGCATAAATGACCTAGCCTTAAATATTTCTGTATAGCAACATAAATGGACTAAGTCTCCATGGCAGTTTTAAAGAATAATTTCATCTCCTACAGTCACAGGGCAGACTTTGCTGAAAACAAAGCCCAGGATCTGATTGTTTGCAAAGACATAGTTTCAAAGGAAACTATATATAATCTTGACAGGTCTCCTATATGAAAGTCTGGGCCGTGGTAGGTAAAGAGTAAGACCATGAGACCTAGGATAGGGATATTTGGGTAGATGAGCTTGAGAATCTTAAAATCTCAAATTCTCCTAAACCCCTCTGGCTGACAGAGAAGCCACTTTCCCCTTAAAAGATAAACATTCTCTTCTTACAAGGACATAGTATTAATATAAAGACCTTACTTGAAGCTTTTGCAAGGGTGTCTCTCAAGATGTGAGTTTTTCTCAAAGTCTGCCTCCTTCATTATTTTCAGGTTAATAAGCAGGGTCCATATGATGGTTAATATTGAGTGTCAACTTGATTGGATTGAAGAATCCGAACTATTGTTCCTGGGTATGTCTGTGAGGATGTTGTCAAAGTAGATTAACATTTGAGTTAGTGGACTGGGAAAGGCAGACCCACACTCAATCTGGATGGGCACAGTCTAATCAGCTTCCAGTGTGGCCAGAATAAATGCAGGCAGAAGAACATGGAATGACAAGACTGGATTGTCCTTCTGCCCTACACCTTTCTCCTGGGCTGGATGCTTCCTGCCCTTGCACATCAGACTCCAGGTTCTTCCACTTTGGGATTCTTGACCTTCTTCCACAGACTGAAGGCTGCACTGTCGGCTTCCCTACTTTTGAGGTTTTTGGACTCGGACTGGCTTCCTTGCTCCTCAGCTTGAGGACGGTCTATTGCAGGACCACATATTGTGATTGTGTGAGTCAATACTCCTTAATAAACTCCCTTTATATGTACATCTATCCTATTCTGTCTTTCTAGAGAACTGACTAACACAGTCAGTTTTCATCTCAGCCCAAATAAGGAAGTACAAGTCTTGCTTTGGAAATAAAGACAGACTTCATACTAAAGAAACTGAAGATTTTCCTTGTGTCACAATTACTCAGATCTGTCATTAACCTTCACTGGCTCACTGGTCACCTATTTTTCACCAGCAAAGTTTTCCAGAACTTTTAAATGAGAGGATACATTATGAACACCTACTTATATTTTGTTTTGGTGGCTTAATTTTAAAGGTGTGTTAATCCTTTATGACTCAATTTTTAAAATAGAAAACTGAAAGAGTTGTAGTTATAGGAGGTGAACTAGGAAGCTTCATTTTTAAAGCTAGTTAACAGTACGGTTTATCTAATTTTCGCCATTTAATCAGTTATACATACACACTTTGCTTTATTCAAACAGATGATTGATTGTAAGTTAAAAGTAAATCAACTATACATAACACATACAACAGGATAACCTCCAATAACACTATTTTAAACAGGATAGTTCATTTCTCCCACACATAAAAGATGTCAGCCAGGCTCGGTGGCTTACGCCTGTAATCCCAGCACTTTGGGATGCTGATGTGGGTGGATCATGAGGTTAAGAGTTCGGAACCAGATTGACCAACATGCTGAAACCCCATCTTTACTAAAAATACAAAAATTAGCCAGGTGTGGTAGCACATGCCTGTAATCCCAGCTACTCAGGAGGCTGAGGCAGAAGAATCACTTAAACCCGGGAGGCAGAGGGTGCAGTGAGCCGAGACTGAGCCACTGCACTCCAGCCTTGGGGCGACAGAGTGAGATCCCATCTCAAAAAAAAAAAAATGTCAGGAGGAGGCAATCTGGGCTATAATGGAAGCTTCACACTTTCTTCAGGGAGCCAACTGCTCATCTGATCAGCCGTCATCACTGAATGATTCCATCCTCAAGATGAGTCAGGATGGAAGAAGTCTGAGGAAGGTTAATATCAAGTACCATTTTGAGTGGGCTGCAAAAGAATCTGTGAAAGACAAAACATTGCTCCTCTCTACTGGGTCAACTCCTTGAAACAGCTTTCCCGTAACATTTCTACCTAAATCTCCTTGGCCCAAAGTTAGTCTTATAGTCTCATCTAGCAGCATGGGAAGCTAAGAAGTGTTGCTTTATAGCCGGGCACATTGTCATAGTGAATAAAATTGAGGTTCCATAGCTGAGTAAAAGGGAAGATGTGCATCCTGGGGGAGCAATGAACAGTCTCTGTCCCAAGTAAGACAGTCTTAATTCATTCAACAAATGCCAAGTACTCTATAAAGGAAGAGGTAAAATGAGTTTAGAAAATAAAGACAAGCTGTACAGAAGCTCTGAAGTTTAATTAGATCCCATTTGTCTATCTTGGCTTTTGTTGCCATTGCTTTTGGTGTTTTAATCATGAAGTCCTTGCCTATGTACAGCAAAAGAAAGAATTATTAGAGTGAACTGACAACCAACAGAATGGGAAAAAAATTTGCAATCTACCCATCTGACAAAGGGCTAATATCCAGAATCTACAAAGAACTAAAACAGATATACAAGAAAAAAAAACGAATAAACCCATTCAAAAGTGGGCGAAGGATATAAACAGACACTTCACAAAAGAAGACATATATGAGGCCAACAAACATATGAAAAAACGCTCATCATCACTGGTCATTAGAGAAATGCAAATCAAAACCACATTGAGATACCATCTCATGCCAGTTAGAATGGTGATCATTAAAAAATATGGAGACAACAGATGCTGGAGAGGATGTGGAGAAATAGGAACTCCCACTGTTGGTGGGAGTGTAAATTGTTCAACTATCATGGAAGACAGTTTGGTGATTCCTCAAGGATCTAGAAATAGAAATTCAATTTGACCCAGCAGTCTCATTACTGGGTATATACCCAAAGGATTATAAATTGTTCTGTTATAAAGACATATGCACACATATGTTCATCACAGCACTGTGTACAATAGCAAAGACCTGAACCAACCCAAATGCCCATCAATGATAGATGGGACAAAGAAAATGTGGCCCATATAAACCATGGAATACTACGCAGCCATAAAAAACGATGAGTTCATGTCCTTTGTAGGGACCTGGATGAATCTGGAAACCAACATTCTCAGCAAACTGACACAAGAACAGAAAACCAAACACTGCATGTTCTCACTCATAGGTGGGTGTCGAACAATGAGAACACATGGACTCAGGGAGAAGAGCATCACACCCCGGGATCAGTTGGGGGGGACTGGGGAGGGATGGGGGGATGGGGAGGGTGGAGAAGGATAACATGCGGAGAAATGCTGGATATAGATGAAGAGGGAATGGAGACAGCAAACTACCTTGTTATGTGTGTACTTATGTGACAGCCCTGCGTGATCTGCACATGTACCCCAGAACCTAAAGTACAATTAAAAAAAAAAAGGATATGAAGACAAGCAAGACACAGATATTCAGGGACTCACACTGTGATGGGAGAGCTGATTATGAAATAAACTAGTTTATGTGAGAATGACTGCTGCCCTCATGACAGGTTATGTCAAAGAGGGCCATTGTCAGTTGGGCCAGGGGTTTGGTGGAGACAGAGAGGTTTTCTTCAGGCAATCTGCAGAGGTAGTGCAAATGAAAACAAAAGACAAGAGGTGGCCACCCCATCTCTGCACACTTCTGTTCCTGCAACTCCTGGAGATTTTGTTCCATGAACCCAGAAATTCCCCTTTTTGCTTAAGCCAGTTGAGGTAGTTTCTGCAATTGCAATAAGAGTTTTGAATGATATAGTCATCATGCAGAACAGGCCTTGTAAAGAAAATAGAAACAATCTATGCATCAGGTAACACCATTAGCAAAAAAGTAGGGTGACCAGCTCAACTGGTTTGCTGCAACTGTCCCTGTTTTAGCACTGGAAGTCCCTCATCCTAAGAATTCCCTCCATCTCTTGAAAACCAGATAGTTGATCACTGGAAAGTAAAGTGTTATCCATAGTTTGTGTGGGAAAGAGAAGACAAGGGGGGAAATAGGGAGTATTGTCAAATAGGTGAAATGTTCTCACATGTAAGAAAAAAATAGATGCTCTGTGCAGTTCCAAGGGTTATATAATAACTTGGCAGCTGCTGAGGAGGTGAGAGTATTAAAAGGCAGATTGCCTCATTATAAAGACAATTTTTGTAAATATCAGAGCTTCCCAAGGGTGGAATTGGCTTGCATTGGAAGGGTAATTGTTCAGAGAGGTCATGTGGTCAGAGCTGAACTGGAACCCTGGCTCTACCCCTCGCCAGCTGTGTGGTCTTGGGCAAGTTAGTTAATCCCTTTAAACCTCAGTTTGCCCATCTGTGAAATGGCAATGATATTTTTACCTACCTCACTGCGTTGTGAGGATGAAATGAGGTGAGGCCAAGTAAATCCTCAGTAGGTTCTAGTTATAAACAGAGAGAAGTAATGAGCTTCCTTGTCAGTAGTAAAGACGGAATGACCCTTAGTATGAATGCTTCGGAGGACGTCAAGCATGGATGCCTGCAAATGAGAAGGACTCGGAAGACTTGAAATTTCCTTTCTAGGCAAAGATTCCGTTTTGATTTGATTTTGTATAAAAGATGTTGCTGATAGGGCTGTTTTAGAGATGGATGCTTGCGATGATTTTTGACAGACTTTCCTTATAAAGCTTTTTAGGGCTTCTTTAAAATACATTTTGCTGAGCTTTAAAATGAGGAGCATCTGTCTGCTTCCAGCTGTCTAGACCTGGGTTATTTCTGCCCTCAGCCACTTTAATGAGGTTGTTAGAGTGACAGGGTGTGTTACTGGCCACAGCTTTGGAGACTCGGGTCAGGGAGGCTCTTTTCAGCAGCAACCCTGTGAAAAAGGGACCAGAGCGGCTGTCAGTCTCCCTCATCTCCCACTGCACCCATCTCTGGGGTTTCAAAGTGCTGGGAGAAGTTTAGCTACAGCAATGTGACACCATTGCTAAGAAGGTAAAGTACCATCTTTTGCTGAGAGGATAACACCATTGCTGAAAGGATTATGTATCATTCATTCATTGTTTTTTTTAAGTTTCACTTTTTTAAAAAAATCGAGCTATGACTTTCATGGAGAAAAGTGAACATAGCTTAAGTGTACAGCCTGATGATGTTGTTTGTAGATGCATGCCCCCATTTGACCACTGCCAAGACCAAGACGTAGAATATTTTCACCCCTTCAGAAGCTTCCTGGGGCTCTTTCCCAGTTTGGATCTCAAAAACCATGCATTTGTTTTACCCATTTTTGGTCTACACATAAATAGAATTATACAGCACGTATTTTTGGTGTGTGTTTAGCTTCTTTTAATCAACATAAAATCTGTGTATTTGTCAAGTATACATCTAAATCATAATTTTCCTAAGTTAAAAACTTGACTCATGCAAATATAAATTGACTATGTATCAAAGATTTTATTCAACAGATTCATTAATAAAGGAATCAGTAGAACACTAAAAACAGGTTTCAATGAGAATGTATTTGAATTACTGAGATTCATATTTTCTACCAGACAGAATTTGTTTGCTTTGCTGTAGACAGGAATCCTTTTCATTGCTATGAACAGGAAACATTTTCACTGCTATCAGTTTTCCATAACTTAAGGTCATCTAGGCAATAGAAAGAAAAGCATACATTCTATATACTCAGATAATATTGGGGAGTCCTCTAGACAGCACCTAGTATTGCCGGACAATAAGAGGACATCCAGGGATCTCTGGTCCTTTTCAAAAACTTGGCAATTATTTCCTGATGATACAAACACACCTCAATTTATTTATCTATTTGCTTGCTGATAAGAATTTGGGTTAGTTGCAGTTTGGAGTTACTATTAATAAAGCTTCCGTGAGCATGATTGTCTATGTCTTTTTGTGGACATGTGCAATCACTTCTCTCGAGTATGTTCCTAGGAGCAGAATCACTAGTTCATAAAAATAATATATTTATTATCAATATAATAAACTATTAATGTATGTCACTTTAGTGGTTCGCCTGCCATGAAAGAGGGTGAGAATCTCTGTCAGCTCACAGACATCTGAAAGCAAAGTAGCAACAACAACCAGCTCTTATCTCAATTTTCAGAGCAATCCTTCCAATCCATACTTGGCTTTTCCATTTTGCAGATGGGGAAATGGGGGCTCTGAGAAGTAAGGAAATTTGCACAAGAACTCACAGTGCTAGAGCAGGACTTAGGTCCAAGGGTTTTTAAAATCCTCTATCAATCAGGAATTTTTCTAATATACCAATGGTTTTAGAATTTTTCTAATATAGAAATTTTTCTAATATACCAAACTTATGTGTTTCTTAGTTTTATTAGCATAAGCCCTTTTTTTCTCCAAAATGTAGTCTTAAAAAGAATCCAGTATATGAAACAAATCATAATTAAGCTGCTAAGGCGGAATGCAGGGCCACAAGGACAGTGGCTTGCTCATCTGCGAGAACTCTGAGCCCCCACAACCTCCTATTTTCACCCTCTGCAGACCTAAGTCCCTCCCCTGGATTTGCAAACCATGGAGGCCCTAGGAGCATCCTCGTAGGCTCCAAGTACAGATGCATAATTTGTCGCAACACTCTTTTTTATTTATTTAAGAAAATATTCATATCTAAAATTTGGAGACTCTCTTACTTAAACTTAAATATAACCCAAGAGCAAAGTGTAACCTGAGGAGCCAGCGTGCTGCATAGAAAGGCAGTAGCTTTGTGAGAAACTGGATGATGCTCTGGGCCCCTGTCTCCCTGTGGTGCTTTGAATTGGGAGTCTCACTGGCAGTGGAATCTCCTGGAGCTTCATTGCTAAAAGGCAGGTAGCAGAGAAAGAAATACTTTTAATAAGGAGACTTTCCCCAAAGCTCAAATAAATCAGTTGTGCACACCGATATTCTCTCATCCTCAGATGGTAAGCTGGGCTGATTGAAGTCAGAGGTCTTTAACACTCCTTGCCATCTGGATTTTTAAAAGAGGTTCCAGATATCTCTTAATGTTCCTTGATTTCACCGTAGAAGCTTAATTATGACTCTTGGAATGTTAGGAGATCTCTGACGTCATTCAGACCAGCTTGCCATCTAAGGATGAGCATCCCCTCATTGTCCAGCTATGTGACCTTGGACCAATTATTTTATATTTCCCAGCTTCAGTTTAGTGTCTGTGCAATTGTGTCAATGACCACAGAGGGGAGAAGTGAGGATTATGTGAGATGCATTGTGCCCATGAGAGTTCCAGGCTGTGGGAGGTGCTCAGTAAAAATGTGTTTTCTCCCCGGCTCCTCTGTTGAGCAAAGCACACATCCTTGCAGATCGACCAGCCATTTCAGAAATGTGTCATGGTGACAGTAGTGTGACTTTGCTTTCTGCTTTCCTCTGGTACTGAGATAAGCCATTCCACGCTTCAGCACAAGGCCAAGGGAGGGAGAGCAAGGATGACATTGGTAGGCGGGACTGAAGAGAAGCATATTTGTGCAGTGAATTTTATAAACATGAAAGGATGAGATCATTATGCCAGCTATTCCAGGAGCAGAATCAGCACCCCAGCTAGAAAAGAGGGCAGGTCTCTGGAAAGCTGTAATTTTAGCTTACTTGTAATAGCAATAATCACTAGCATTTATTGAGCTTTTAATGTGTGCCAAATATTGTGCTAAGCAATTTACGTGCATTATCTCATTTATCTTCACATCAATTCTGTCACATACATGTCATGCTATCTCATCTTAAAAATGAGGGGATTTGGCAGGGTGCAGTGGTGCACACCTATAATCCAAGCCCTTTGGGTGGCCAAGGTGGGTGGATCACCTGAGGTCAGGAGTTCCAGACCAGCCTGACCAACATGGTGAAATCCCATCTCTACTAAAAATACAAAAATTAGCTGGACATGGTGATGGGTACCTGTAATCCCAGCTATTCGGGAGGCTGAGGCAGGAGACTCACTTGAACCCGGAAGCAGATGTTGAAGTAAGCTGAGATCACACCATTGCACATCAGCCTGGGTGACGAAAGTGAAGCTCCATCTCAAAAAAAAAAAAAAAAGATGAGGGGATTGAGGCACTGGGATCTTATGTACCTCTCCCAAGTCCGCTCAGCCAGCAAGCAGGGCAATTATGTTCACCTAGGCTCTCACAACAGTACTAGTTGGAGTATCAGTTTGGTGGCTGTAACCAAGGTTCAAATACAGTGGCTTAAGCAAATCAGAAGTCAGTTGTTTCTCATGTGTCAATCTTGATGTCACCTGTCAGGGACCAGTTTCCTTTGATCTTATCACTCAGCTGCCATCTCCAGGATGGTGCCCCCTCTGCATGGTCCTTGAAGATTCACCTTCACATCCTCAACCCGGATGGCAAAAAGGAAAGAAAGGAAAGGATAGGCTCTTTGCCTCCATTGGCTCTGTCCACATACCATTGACCAGAACTGGGATTGTGGTCATACCTAGCAGCAAGGGAAGCTTGTGAATCACTCTTTTGAGTAAAAATGTATTATTGTTGTTACTAACGTAGTAGTCAAAAAGGAATTATTAATGGACACCTGGCACTCTATGCGGCAACCACTATGCTACCTTATTTGTGTTGAGCCATGCATGTGGAGCTGGCTTAGAGACTTCCCATACAGTATATCATATAATTGTCTCAACAAAGCCATTGAGAGATAAAGACACTAGAGACCCAGGGAGGTGAAATGATTCACTTAAGTTAATGTGTTTAGTAAATGGTCTGGCCAAGATTCAAAATCCCAGAAGTGTGATCTTGGGTAGGTTCCTTAACCTCTCTGTGCCTATGACCTCTTCGGCTCTAAAATGGAGCTACCCAGTAGGATTGCTGTGGGCTGTGGATGCTTTCATGCAGTTAGTCCTTAGGATAGGACCTGGCATGTAGCAAGCACTCAGTGAATGATTAGACCTTGTTAATTATTACTGTTATTGTGGTTATTGCTATTGTTTTGTTTTTGTTTTTTTGAGACTCAGTCTCGCTCTATCACCCAGGCTGGTGTGCAGTGGCGTGATTTCAGCTCACTGCAACCTCCACCTCCCAGGTTCAAGCGATTCTCCTGCCTCAGCCTCCCGGGTAGTTGGGTTTACAGAGGACTGCCACCATGCCTGCCTAATTTTTGTATGTTTAGTAGAGATGGGATTTCTCCATGTTGGTTGGCCTGGTCTTGAACTCCCGACCTCAGGTGATCCTCCTGCCCTGGCCTCATAAAGTGTTGGCATTACAGGCGCGAGCCATCATGCCTAGCCATGGTTATTGTTAATACTAGCACTGATATCATCTTCCACTCTACTCACCCTGCACTTAATCCTAATCCTAGTGTGATAGATGTTATATCAGGAATAAAGAAGGCTAGGAATGTCCAGAGAGAGGATAGATTGCTTTGACTCTAAAACATTAAAAAGCCTTTTGTTGGACTTTGAAAGAAGGGTAGAATTTTAACAGGCAGAGGTAGGAGTGAAACTGGACAAAGAAGTTATTCCAGGGAAAGGGATTTAGCTTGAAAATAAGCATCTAGAAAGGGAATGTGTGTCGTGGGACGGGAAACTGCATAGGTGAGGACAGCGAGTGGGCATAGGTGGGGACGGCAAGTAGGAGTTAAGGCAGGGAGGGGGGCAGGCCAATGCCTAGAGATAACTTCAGGAGGTTGGGCTCTTACCTGAAGGCAGTGGGGAGCCCTGGAAGGTTTTGATCAACACTGTGCCAGGGGGAGATTGCCATGGCAACAGCTCTGGGGGAGGACAGGAGGGTGGAGAGGCCAGCTCACTAACTAGTACCACGGGTTATGTAATAGGTAATGAGGATCCAAGTTAGAGCTACAGCTTTGGGTGAGGCTAGGAGAAAACAGAATAAGGGCAACACGTGGAGGGAAAATTAAAGGACCGCTGTGACTCTGTGTGCAGAGGGCGAGCCAGATGGAGTTGTGAAGCTGCACTGCCTAAACCCACTGTCTGAAGCACAGGCTCCAAATAATTTCAACCTCATCTGCTGGTTGTGACAAATGACTAAATTATTACTTTTTTAATTTTTTTCTAGCTGGTTCTGGTTAGACCTTGAACTGTTTACTTGCTCCCATGTGTCCAGTGTCTATGCTAAACAAGCTTCAGCAGTAAAGAGATCATGCCTGCTTGAGACACCATTTATATGACCAAGGTACAGGGTAGGCTGCTTTGAGAAACAGGCCCTGAATGCATGGCTTTGAATCGACTGTCGGTTAATCTTCTTTCTCATGTAGGTTTAGACACAGTTCAGGGGTGGTGCGAAGGCTTGATGATGAAGGGAAGTTAGTCTACTTTTAACTTCTTCTGCTCTCTCATGATCCAAAAGGGCTGCTGCAGCTCCCACTGTCACAGGCATATTCAGACCAAGCAGGAAAAGGGAAAAGAAAAAGAAGGGCTCACTTCCCCTTTAAGATCAAGACCCAGAAGGTGCACACATCACTTCCACTCACATCCGATTAGCTTGAACTTGTTCGTATGATCCGAAAATTGCAAGAGGGGCTGGCAAATATAACCTTTAATTGGGTGTTCATGTACTCAGATTTAAAAATCTACCACCATGGAAGAAAGGGAACTGGATAAACAAATGCAGTCTCTACTGTTCTGCTACACAGTCTCTGCCAGATGTCTACCCTGCCTACTGCAATGCAGGGAACTTAGCTGAGACTTAACAGAATTTTTATCAAATGAATGAATGACAGTGCCATCACAGGTACTGGGGATACCAAGATGAAATAACATATTTCTTGTTTCCAAGAAGCTTTTAGCCTATAAGGGGCAGAGGCTAAGCAAGTAAAGAATTAAATGCAATGAAATGTTCCATTGGGTCAGACAGCAGCCTGTGTGGAGCCCCGTGTAATCAGTTACAAAGGACAAAAGCAGCAAAGGTCAGAAAAGGTCTTCCTGTAGGAGATGATGCTCAGCTGATTCTGGAAAGATGAGTAGGTGTTTTCTTGGTGCGCCAGGTGAAGAGAGCTGATCGAGGACGAAAGGAGAGCATCGGCAAAGACCAGAAGGTTTAGAAACAGCCATACTTATTTAAGAGCAAACAGACACGGACCAGGAGGGCAGGAAGGGGAACAGCAAGGGAAGAAACTGGAGGAGGTGGGTGGGGTCAGGTCCGGGAACCTCAGTCTTTATCTCATAGAAAATGGTAACCCTTGAACCATTTCAAGTGCAGATGTCTCAGGTGTCAGGGGCGTGTGTGACAGAATGACATTTTCATTTTTGGAAAATTGCTTTGGGTTCACTTTGCAGAGAATGGACCAGCCATGAGGATGGGACTAGAAGCGAGAGGCAAAACATTTGCAGAAGCCTCATGTTTTCTTCGCAGTCACTAATATTCTCTGTAAGCATGACTTTCAATGATCTAATGTATCTCATAAAGCTACAGATATTTTTATCTGAAATCAGTTAAAGTCATAGTTGATTTTTTAAAGATAAAGGCTAATTGATTTTGTTTTTCTGTCATCAGTTTTTATTCCAGTGGTCATTTTCACTTCCTCTGTTTGCTTCTGCTGAAGTCTATAAACTGCTATTTACAGAAGCATTGTGTGCCCTTGGGAAAGTCTCCCGCCTTCTGCGTATAAGCCAAATTATGAGTGGGCTGGAAGAAATGAACTCCACCACTCTTTGCAGTTGAAAATCTCCCTGCTATAAGGAAGAGTCAATGGCATCTAAACCGTGGAAACTGAAAAGCAAGGAATTACCAACTGTCTTATTTCACAGTGAAAAAGCCAGGCCAAGAGACATTCAATGGTGTCTCCAAGGTCACCCAGCAAAGCAACAGCAACAAAACCAGGAGCTAGGACACGGGTCCTTGTCGTTCAGGCCTTTTCCCACTAATAGGATCAAATGTCACAGCTTAAACAAGGACTTTGCCAGCCTTTTAGTCTTCACTGATTTTTTCTTTTGCTCAACTATAGCATGCATTTTGAAATGATGACCTTGAGATTTCTTTCAGTTCACATTTTCATGATTTACAGAGTTTACCATGAGCGTGTTTTGTGGATATTTCTCTACTAACATGAAGATACCCTGCAGTAAGCACTTACCCAGCCATTTGATTATTTAATGAGAATTTTCCAGTCTCATTATCATCTTAGTAAGCAGCACTTTGAAGGATGGCCAGCTCCCTGTCACACGGAAGACCTGGGATTGATTGCACTGCTCTCATAAGGCTGGACCCTGTGGTAGGTTCCAGTCTTTGACTTACAAATATGGTAAGATAATAAAGAATCTCTTTGAATCTTGGTGATCACTTAAGATTACCTCCTTAGGGTGGATTCTAGATGGAGAATACTTCGTCAGTCTAATATTCATCTCACAATTAACAAAGCCAAGAAACACATTGTCAACCCCCCACAAGGCCAATATCACACACACATACATACACACTGCACTACACTCATTGACATTCTACACTACAGATACACACGTTACTGCACATACCCCTAATACTACATATACACACACTACTCACACACACCACTGCACGCATACATACCCCACCACACTACCACAACCCCCACACACTGCACACACACATCCCATACCATACACACACTCCACACACACATTACCATACCACAAACACACATTGCACACACACACATCCCATACTACACACACACACTACACACACACTTCACTGCAACACACACCTCACACAACACACCACTGCACACACCCCCCACACTACATACACACCATACACACACACTACTGCACACATTAGACACATACACACTACACACACCTCGTTGCACACACACCCAATACTGCACACACAAAAACACATACAGAACCACACCACACAAAAAAAACAAAATACACACAACACACACTACATATATACACCACTGCACACACACATCTCATACCACACACATACACACTACACACACCTTACTGCACACACACCCAATACTGTACACACACAAAGAACCACACCACACACACAAACACAATACACAATACACAAAACACACACTACACATACACACCACTGCACACACACACACCACACTACACACATACACACTACACAGACACCCAGCACTGCATGCACACAACCACACTCCACATGCACAAAACCACAATACACACAACACACACAATACACACACGCCACTGCACACACACTCCACACACACCCACAGCAACACAAACATGCACACACACATACTTTCTGCATCTTCCTTAGTCTTGACTCATATCAGTAAATGACATTATGTCATGCCATGTAATTCAAACCGAAAACCTTTGAGTTAGCCCCAATTTCCTTCTCTCCTCACGCTGTTGTTCAGTCCGTCAGCATGTCTGGTCAGTTCTTCCTTCCATGTATAAACACATCTGAAAGCTGTTCATTTCTCTTTGTCTCCAGGATCATCACCTTGCTCCAAGCCACCACTCTCTCTCCAGACAGCAGAAGCAGCCCCTAACTCATCTCTTTCTGTCCAATGTTGACCTCTTCTATTCTATTCTCTATACAGCAGCCAGAATAACACAAAAACGTCATTTAGTTCATGTCATACCCTCTCCTAAAAGTCTACACTGTTTATCTTATTTTGGAAAAAAATACAAACTCTTTATCCCATCTTACAAAGCACTCCTTCCCACCCTTCTCACCCAATGTCCTACCTTTTCCCAGTGTATTCATTTGTTCCATTAAGGGAAGGGTATGGTATGGTTATAGGCACTTGTGATGCATCAGTGAAAAAGCAAAGATCCCTGCCCTAATGGAATTTACATCCTAGCAGGGTGAGAGAGAAGATAAACAAGTAAGTCTAAAGTGTATGTAGAATATGTTAGAGGTTTTAAGTGCTATTCGAAAAAGAAAAGTAGAACAGAATGGGAAGCCAGCAGTTATAGAGAAGGTTCTAGGATGCAATTTTAAATAGAATGGCTAGGCAGCGTATTTAGTGCTTTTTTTTTTTGATAAACAGGGAAAGAGTTGGCCACAAAATATCTGAAGGGAAAGGCTTTCTAGACAGAGATGAGTTTATTTTCTATATAGTAGTCTGAATAATATACAATATATATATATCTTATATTCTACTTTGGTGAGTTCAGTTAATAAGCAAGCACACAGAGAAACTAGGAAAAGGTCAAGAGAGTGAGAAGTGGTGAGAAATGACTGGCCGGGAGCTGCTGGAGGTTACTTGTCTCATCTCATCCTTACACCAGCCTTATAAGGCAGGTCTCATCAGCCTTGTTATACAAATAAAGACATTAATGGCAGAGAAATGCTAAATAATTTTCTTAAATTCACTCAACTAACGTCTCCTGTCATGTGGCTGCGTAGTCCCCTGTGTGTTCTCCGCCACCATATCTGTCAAACAGCACATTTATGATTGGGTGTTTAGCCACTTTCCATTCCTGAGTCGAGGGGAGAAAGTGTGTCTACGTCAAGGTGGAACCCCCAGCGCCTGGCACCGTGACGGACCCGCCATCCGCACACAGTGATGCTTGCCAAATAAGAGTGCAAGCCTGAGCCGCTGTTCAACTCCGGTGTGATTAAATCTGGAGCCCTTCCCCATGATAACGGGAATTGATCCTAAAGTCATGTGCTGGTTTTAAAATTCATTCACAAATAGTATGAGGCGTTTCCATCTAGTCTGTTTTCCATCTTTCTGAATCTCAGTGAGCTTTGACTCCTTCGACCAATGGCACGCATTGTAAGTGACGCGAGGTGACTTTGAAACTAGTTCCTCAGAGACTGCACAGCTTCTGCCTAAATCACTGGACACTTGGCCTCTACGCAAGAAGCCACACTATCCTGACATGACCATCCTGGAGGCGCCACATCGTGTCGGCTTTCTGGGTGGCCATCGCAGCTGAGCCCGGTATCCAACCATTTCCGGTGAAGAAGCTGTGTCATGTTAGAAGTGGATCCTCTTGGCCCTCCTGATCCAGCCCCATCCATTGGAGTCACTGGCAGTCTTCCCAGCTGAAGCCCAAACATCAAACAACAGAGAGAGATCACTCCCCCTGTGCAATGTCAGAATTGCTAACCCAAAGAAGGCAGTTTCTCTTTGCGCGAGTAAGATTGGGGAGGTTAGTTACATGGCTATAAGTAACTGGAACATCAAGTAAAATTTTTTTTTTTTTTTTTTTTTTTTTTTTCTGATGGAGTCTCGCTCTGTCACCCCGGGTGGAGTACACTGGTGCAATCTCACCTCACTGCAACTTCCACCTCCCAGTTACATCAATTCTCCTGCCTCAGCCTTCTTAGTAGCTGGGGCTACAGGCATGTGTCACCACACCTGTCTAATTTTTGTATTTTTAGTAGAGACAGGGTTTTGCCATGTTGGCCAGGCTGGTCTCGAACTCCTGACCTCAGGTGATCCACCCACCTCAGCTTATTACAGGTGTGAGTCACCACACTCAGCCCAAGTAAAATCTTATGTCTATATTTACTTCTCTGTTGTGTTTATTGTTGATCTTCCTTACTTAAATATAAGTTTTCCTCTCTCTCTCTCTTTCTCGCTCGCTCTCTCTCTCACTCTCTGAGATAGGTCTTGCACTGTCATCCAGGGTGGAGCGCAGCAGCACAATCATAGCTCAGTGCAGCCTCGAGCTCCTGGGCTGAAGTGGTCTTTTCCTCTCAGCCTCCCAAGGTGCTAGGATTACAGGTATTGGCTGCTGAGCCCAACCCTGATTATAAGCTTTCTAAGTGCAGTAATGTTTGCCTGTTTTGTTTATTGCTGTATTTCTGGCACCTAGTAGAGTACCTGGCATATACTAGTTGTGCAATAACTATTTATTAAATGAATAAATGAATAATAAGAATTTTAAAACATGTACATAGAAATAGGAAAGCAGAGAAAATCAGCCTTTAACCTTCTGGCCAAAACAAAGAGAAAAACATGAAGCTCACAAGATTCCCAATGACTACAAGACAAAACACACTGGATGCTTTGGAAAAGCCTAGATGTTTCTGAAGTGATTTACTGCTATCACTTTTACCCTTGTCTTATCCTCCCCTCATCCTCTTCCTAGATGGTGAGAGATTTTCCATGGTTTCAGTTATGTCTTACCTCATTCCTTGCCAAGGCTGGAAGATCCTAAAAAATATTAAGTGCTCCAAAAATATTTAGTGAATGAGATCTCCATGCATCCAAAACCACAGAGTGAGGCTTTACATCCATGCAAGTAATACGAAACCGGGCTCTCAATTTGGAAAGGAAAGGATCAGCTAATTAATATGTAATGTCAGCAGCCTCATATATTTTATGGTACAAAACAGAACTGCATGTCCCTCAGCCCAGTCAATTTCCTGTTTGTTATCACATTAAACCTATTCCAGGGCAGATGGAAAATTTGAAGGACATTTCCAGCCATTAAGATGCATATAAGTCTTTCAGAATTGCATATAAATACATAACACCCCTCATCAATATTTTTAGAAATTAGGGTTCACATAATTTTTGATTAAGCAGGAGCTCTTTTATCATGTAATTCTGCTTCCTTCAGCTGAGAATTGGGCTTCCCAAATCTATACGTTGTTGATGTTAGTCCAGGTTTTAAGGCAGTTTCTGTTCAAAATTTCACACAAAGATCCTTGTTGTTCCTCTCTCTGACCTTAGCTCTGCCTGACTTTTAAGAAATTATCAATTAATAATTAAAAAACAATGGATTTAGCACCTCCATTGTGGTTCCTGTGTTCAGCAGTCCTGGGTGTTGCCCTGTGACACTTTCAGACTGGTATTAAGAGGTAGCACTCCCATCTCCATTTTACATAGGATAGAACAAAGGCACAGGCACCTGCTAACCTGCTCAAAGTCACAGCTAGAAAGTAGCAGAGCCTTAAACTTTGTGCTGGATTGGCTCTGAAGCAGGAATTCTTCTGACACTGCTGAAAGAGATGGAAGGCAAGCTGGCGTTTATAGCACTCCCCCAATGCGCCAGGTACCGTATTGGCCACTATACATTTATTTTGTCATTTTATGGCCACATTATAAAGTACACATTTTTATCTCTGTATTATAGATCATAAAACTGAGGTTTGGAGATATTCAGCAATTTGCCCAGGGTTAAACAGTTACTAATTAGTGAAGCCAAGACGCAGGTTCGGTCTGTGAGATGCCATAAACTGTTCTTTTCTTTAAGCAAGAACCTGAGCACGAGCTCATGAAAGATTTTCATCTGTGCAGCCCGAGACCCATTTGCTGTGCAGTCCAGCAGTTGTTGAACTAATGTGGGAGGCAGAGGTATTCTGTGACTTTGAGAAAATCTTAAACCTCACTAGCTCTAGGCATTTCTATCTGTAAAATGGGTTTAGAATACTCTCTCTCCCTATGCCACAAGACCTTTAGAAGTGAATAAAGAAACTCTCTGTCCCAAACCCTCACTTCTCAGATAAGGACACTGAAGCCCTCTCTAAGTTGCTCAGTCAGTGATGACTGAAACTAGACTAGAACCCCCATCTATAAGCCTCTGCTTCTAAATGCTAACATTTATTTTATAAGTTAAATACATACCTCTCATGTGTATGTAAAATGAATGCATGTTAAAAAGTTTTATCCAACTCATTCAGTAATGAGCAAATCAGTACTGTGCTAAGACCAATTCAAAGGAGATTTTTGTAGAACAGAAAGATACATAGGTAACTAGAAATGTTGAAAAAAATTTGCTAAAATATACAAAATAGATTAACATTCAAAAGGCCACAACATGTAACATTTAGAGTTATCTTTTCTGCATGGCAGGAAACAGTTGCATCTTGACTGGACAAAACTCATTGGCATTGCTATCAGTTTTATATAAGTTAACTTTTATCCCTACAGAGTTGTAAACAGATTTAATAGAAAGACAGTCAAAGGTGCAGATACCTATAGAATCAATGATTCCTTGAGGGATCTTGGTCATCCCCTGAAAGAACTCCAAATAATCTCTTTGCCAATTTCTGAATTTTCCTTATACAAAAAAAAAAAGGTGAAAATGTCAATACCTTTCCACCATTGGCATTGATTCTGCTCACGGGTCTGTGGGACAGTGAAGTAGCTCTCCTCCCCCCGTCTCATTCTGGGGTCCAGGCTGGAGGGGGCAGTAGTTCCTTGGGGCATGCTATTCTCCCTAGTGGAGGTCAGGACTTCCAGAGAAACAGCATGAGCATGTGATGCCTCTGAATGCCTGTGCTTGGAGGCGGCACATTTTCACTTCTGTCCGTATTGCACTGGTCAGAGCAAGTTATGGGAACCAGCCCACATCAGTGGGAAGCATAATCCTCCCATGGATGCAGGGGAGTGCATATTTGCTGAAGAGTCATCATTCTTCTGACGTTCAGACCACATCAGGTTGTGCCAAGAGATGCAAAAACAAACAAACAAAGCAAAAAAGAACCTACCACACATCTGGACACAGACACTGTGTAAACACAGAGTAACAACTTTTACATACAGATATCCTGTTGGGATCATTTACCCCTTTGCTAAAAGTGAAAGAAAATATGGCTGGCCATCCAAAAGTTACTTTTGGAAATGAACTCACGTTGATGCTTGGCGTTCTGACATAATCCACCAATAGAATGAGGGTTTTCATTGCGATATTTGACTCTTACGTGGTGTGTTTAATGCGTGCTGGCTAAAAGTTGGTGGTGGAACATGTTTCTTAAACAGGGCAGATCTAGCCCTTTGGTTTTCCAGAACCATGTTTTGAGAGAATGGAAAACAATGGAATACTCATCCAGAGCATTTATTTACTCAAAGAACTTGAGGAAATACTTTAGGTTAAGAGATGACAGCTGTAGTTTTTACATGCAAACAATAGATGATATGTGATATTTTAATGGATTGTTTTTTCTTCTGCCACAAATAATTTATGGTGAAAGCACTTTATGGTAAACAACCAAAGAAGAAAAATGAGGATTTCCAGTTTAGGTTGAAAACCACCTGGGGTATCACCCATAAAGTCTGAGATCAGGATGAGAAGCCCAAAATAATAGCACAGGATCATGCCCTAGAACAGGGGTCTAGGTGAAGGGGAGCAGTCCGTCTGAGGGAGCACTGACTCCTCAGAATTGGAGCCTAAGAGCATCTTCCTCTTTCTCTTAATTCTGTTTGTTCTTCCTCTTCCTCTTTTTCATTATCATGGCAATCATACTTGCCGCTGCCATTTATGAATTCCTCCCTCTTGTGGTAGATTCTGTGCATAGCACTTTACAGAAGCGTGGTGACTTTAAGTTCCTGCAGACAGGAGGCTTGTACACTACGGCTGGAACTTGCATTCATAAAACCTGTTTGGGGTGGTCTCAGAAAACTTAACAATTAAAACCTGTTTAAAAGGAGCCTTATCTCAATATCAAAGAGACTTACCTGTTCTTCCTCTCAGAAAGAAAAGGTATTTTTTTCATTGTTTTTTTCCTGATCAATTTGGAGCATCAAAAGTCGAGACAATTCTAAATAATGCAGTGTCCTACGTGGATTAAATTATCTCATCTTTCAATAATCTTCTGAGAAAGTCATTATTATGCAGATAATATATAATAAAAAGATAATCATCATAATAGAAAATGAAGTTCAGAGAGATTAATAATTGGTCAGGCAGCAATGAGAATATAGCCCAAGGAACTAGCTGGGATACAGCAATAACCTCAGCAGACTGAGACACAGACAGAGATAGAGATAGATAGAGATAGAGATAGAGATAGAGAAAGAGATAGAGATAGAGACCCTCAGTGCTTTGTGTCTCTCCAGTTAGCTTTGAAACTCACCATGAGCACAAGAGGTAGATGTTATTTAGTTCCTTCATCCATTTCCAGAGAAGAAAACCAAGTACAAGAGAACGGCTGTCGCTTACCCAAGCCCACTTAGAAAGTGCTGAGGCTGGAATGGAAACCTAGGTCTTCAAACACCAAAAGTTTTTGGAATCACAGGCCTCCTATGAAACACCTGAATTTTATTAGGTTTTCGATATTCACATTACTTAGGAAGAATTTTATCTCAGCATGAAGCACTTTCCGGTAATGAAGACACTATCTTCTGGGCTTCGGAGAAATATCTGAGTTTGAATCTCTGTTCAGACATTGTTCTCTGACTCTGGGAAATCCACACACATTCTTTTGTTTTTTTTGAGTTGTAGTCTTGCTTTGTCACCCAGGCTGGAGTGCAATGTCACCCAGGCTGGAGTGCAATGGTGCAATCTCGGCTCACTGCAACCTCTGCCTCCCAGGTTCAAGCAGTTCTCCTGTCTCAGCCTCCCGAGTAGCTGAGATTACAGACACATGCCACCACGCCTGGCTAATTTTTTGTATTTTAGTAGAGATGGGGTTTCATCATGTTGCCCAGGCTGGTCTCAAACTCCTGAGCTCAGGCAATCCACCCGCATTGGCCTCCCAAAGTGCTAGGATTATAGGCGTGAGCCATTGTGCCTAGCCACACACATTCTTGAATGTATGTTTGTGTAACACCAACTTCAGTGGGCAATTATGACAATGAAATGAGGTAAAGAAGATGCTTAGCACTGGGTCTAGCCATAGAACACACACTCAGCAACTGACGAGTATACTGATTATTCAGCAATGTGATTTCTTGGGAGGCAATGAGCCCCACATGATGGAGATACTCAGGCAGAAACCAAACAGCTTGGCTAAGATTGAACTGGATTAACACTTTATAGACTAGATTCATGAGCCCTCAGTGAAATGTGAAGTCACTGTAGTGTGATCATGTGATAGGCTGAATTATGGCTCCCCAAAATTCATACACTGAAGCCCTAATACCCAGGACCTCAGAATGTGACCATATTTGTAGATAGGGCCTTTACAGAGGTAACCGAGTTGCAATGAGGCTATTAGGGTAGAACTAATCCCATCTGACTGGTGTCCTTATAAGAAGACATCTGGACACACGAGGTGACACTAGGGGGCTTGCACATGGAGGAAACACCATGTCAAGATGCAGCATGAAGTTGGCCATCTGCAAGCCAAGGAGAGAAGCCTCAGGGGAACCAACCCTACCCGTGCCTTAATCTCAGACTTCCAGCCTCTAGAACCCTGAGAAAGCAATGTTCTATTGTTTCAGCCACCCGGTCTGTGGTATTTTGTTACGGCAGTGCTATCAAATGAATACAGCTTGCAGTCAGCATTTTATACCATATGGAATGGAAAATATCATTTCAGTTAGTGATATGTGTATTCTATCATGTGGACTGGGTTGTGACATAAAAAAATGTGGGTCACTGTCACAGAAGGTAGAGCAACATTGGGCTTCATACCCAAAAGCTCTCTTTTCATCTGGATGTAATAGCAACCATGAATATGGTACCATTCATATTATATCAGTGTATATGAATTGAATACCTTTTCACGCTAAAGTTTGACAGATGTTAACTCCCTTCATCCTGACACATCTTTGCAAGGTGATTATTATTATTCATACTTTTCAGGTGAGACTAAGACTGGTTATTAAAGCTGTGCAGGGTCAAACACTTAGCATTTTTCAGGGACAGGATTCCTACCCAGGGTGGGTGGTCTCAAAAGCCTGAACTCTCCCTATTCAACATCTCCCTGTCCTGCGTGGACAGCATCATCTCCTGGCCAGTGGCTTAGCACACAAACATCAGCTGAGATGGAGAGTAAGAAGGTCTTGGCTTTAATAGGATCTGCGCCTGCGCCTCAGGACACAATGAGCCCTTTATGACTGCAGGAGAAACAGAGTGCTTCTCCAGTTGGCATGGTGCTTTTCTTCTTGTACCCAAGGCACACTGAGCATCCTGGTGTCTGTGGGGTGGGGTAATGAAGCTTAAGGTCTGCTGTCTAGAGAGTCAGTCAAGCCCTAAGAGAGGGAGTTAAAAAAAACGGCCCGGTCCTTTTTGTCTGAAGGCACTAAGAATAGTGTCTATGGCTGCTGCCTTCAGCCCCCTTGGGCAAGTGGACTCTGGGTCAGACGCTCTTAAACGCAGACACATGGGCTCGTTAGTGAGAAAATGGCAGTGGATAATTGGGATATGTAAATGACATGGGTGAACTGGGTGTTTTAACAATCAGGACCCCAAGAGAAGAAGTGTCATTTGGTGGAGAGAAAGGAACAGACTGCCCAGGGAGCCAATTACTGGAGCCAGAAGAGGATGCTCAGCTTAGCAGGGAGCCCACAGTCAGGATGGTGAGAGGCTTCGACGTTGTGGGGAGGTTGTTGCTGCCTCTAAAATGCAAAGTGACCCATGGCCCAGCCCTGCATTTTTTAGGTACCAATTTTTGGCAATATCCTTTTCTAAATACCTCTTGCAGCCAGCCCCTCCTCTCCAAGATCTGCCTCAACATCTCTCAGCTGGGCTCTGCCTTGTAATTGCTCTGATTGATTTTTCTCACTTCCCACCTCTCCTTCACAGAGTTGTCAGAAAGCCCTTTGTGGAACCACCTGGGAGTAGGTCAGTTTATGCTTAAAGTAACTCATGACCCCCAAGTTTATAAGCCTGGTATATGTATGAAAGCCTTCCCCATGTGGCCTCTGTTCCATCCACGCTTGCCTCCACCCATCACAACCACTTTTCCTGAAACTCCACTCTCTGTCTTGCCTCCAAGCCTTTGCCTACGCTGAACCTGCCACCTGGAACAGCATTCTCAAGAAATAATACACTGTAGTGGTTAAATGTATAGGCTCTGGAGTTAGATCACCTGAGCTTGAATCCTGGGGCTGTCATTTCTTAGTAATGTAACGTTGGGTGCAGTACTTAACCAAAGTATAATTTTCATCATGCTTAATATAAAGAGCAATAGCCATAATGCCTATTTCATAACTGTGTTGTGAGGATTAAATGAGATAATCTATATATAGCACTCAGCCCAGTACCAAGTGTACAGTAAGCACTCAATAAATGTTATTATAGTATAATAAGCCTCTATCACGAGTCAGGTCATTGACAGCAATGACCACAGAAAGATGAGTAAATTGTTTTGCATTTTATTAGCTCATCTTTGCAACTAAATGTAGAATTATCTTTTCCTTCTGTTTCTCATAGATGGAGAGCAACACCTAAAACAGGCAATCAGTGAATGCTCACTGGAAGGATGAATGAATGAATTCATTAAGTAGATAAATTGAATATTTTACCCAACATAATTATTTAAAAGAAAAAAAGACAAAAGTGGCATTAAGAAACATGCAAAATTAATTTAAAGGTTAATGTAAAAATTGCAAATGCGAGGCAGAAAAAGAAATACTTTTGCAACTGAGAACAATCTAAGCCCCTTAATCACTGCCATCTGGAGTGAAGGTGAGCACCATGATGCTGTGTCAGATGCCCTCCAGTAATGTAGTCAATGCGCACAGTACCTCACAGGCTGCAAAGCCCTGCAGCCCTACCTCAACGTGGATCCTGGGAGGAATGATACTCAGACCAAGTCTGAGGCAGGGAGGGTAAGAAACATTGTCCCATTGTATAGCTGAGGAAACAGGCGAGATATGAGTCCAGCAACTTGCTTGAGATCACTAAGCTCGAAGTCGAAGAGCCAGGATGATCTAAATGCTGAATGCTATTCTGCCTGCCTCTGCTGAGCGACACCTGCAGGAGTGTTCCTTAGCTTCTTCTCCTTCGTTCCTGGGAAGCCTTCTCACCTGTAAGGAACCAAGAGTTCCTCTGTCTGAGTGTACAGTGATATGAAGTCTAGGAAAGGGGAAGACAAAAGGAAGACCTGGAGGAAGGGAAGAGGGCAGTAAATTTAACAATTTGCTGAGACTGGGTTTCCAAGAATAAAAAATATATCCAGGGTAGGAATGGGATCCATTGTTCCCAAACATATTTCCTTTTGGCCCAGGTTGTTTCTAGACCCAGAATTGGGGCTTGTCCTGTCTCCTCCAAACAAGCAAAAGGTGCTCTTCTTGGCTATAAAGACCTGTCTCACTGGCTCCGCCCAGAGGTAGATTTAGAGCCAGGTCCAGATTAAGCATTTTGGGGACAAATTATTTCAACAGAAGTAGTTTCATGTGGAATTATTTGACGGCGAATAAGGCATTCCTAAGTGCATGGATGGTGTTGTTGGCAGAAGCATCGAGGGTTGGAGAGGCAATTCTGTACCCAGGATACGAGTCTATTCCAAGAATGGCACATGTCTGCCACTGCACATGATTAGAAGGTCTAATGTAATCAACTTGCCACGAGGTGGCTGACTGGTCCCCTAGGGAAGGTGCCCCACTGGGGGCTGAGCATCTGCATTGCTTGAAGGTCAGACATGCTGCAGTCCTGTTAGCAGCAGTCATGATCAGAATATTCACAGAGGGTATTTCTGGGTAACATGATGATTACTGTTGCCTTCTGGCTGATTTGCATTTCATAATTTCCTAACAACTACTTTGCATTTCTTGTTTAACAAATAATAAAAGTGAATTAAAAATTGGCCTAAAGCAATTATTTAATGTGTTTGGGGAACAGAGTGAGAGGGGCGAGCAGGACCACCATTTGCATATGCCTGTGAACCTGAGACTCTGTCCTACTCATTCAATGACAGCCATAATAACCACCACTGGAATATCACCTCATCACTAGATGCTTACAACCCTGGAAGGTAGTATTTGTAGAGGCAGAAATGTAGGCTCAGAGAAAGCCCTTTTGTCTCTCTTTACTTACTCATTCCCAGGAAGTGCCTCACCTGCAAAGGAGAGAGGGTTTACCTGGACGTCTCACCTGGATGTTGAGATGAAGACCAGCTAAAGAGAAATGCAAAAATGAAAGCTAAGGCATGGAGGAGGGGAAGCAGGTGGCTGGGTTTTCAATGTTACACTTCTAGCTGGGGCTCAAAGCCAGAAGGGGAATGCCTCATTGTTGTCCTCACTGATACGGTGTCACTAATTCTTTGCTTTGGTGCCATGTTCAGCTAGAACCTGAGGCTTTCAGGGACTTTAGCACTCTGAGAAGTTTCCTTCCAATGGGATATAGGATGTTTGATTTCCTTTCACTGAAACCTGTGCTGCGGAGTGCTGTGATTATACCGTTGCTCAAATGATACTCAGTGCCCACCCTGCTTTTCATGATGTTTCCAAAGCCCCTATTAGAAATCTAAACACTGCTTGCTATTGGATTATAAAACCATCGAAGCAACTCCATTTCCTAGACTCAACTACCTGGCAGTAGTTTCCCTATCATTGAGTTTAATTGGCTCAGTTATGAATTTGTTATTGACTTAACCTCATCTTTAATGGGAGGCATGAAAAAAGCCCTTGCGCCTTATCTTAAATTGTAATGTTTGACTCTCTTCATGTACCTGAAGATCCCAACTGTCATTCTGGGAATCTGAACTTTTGATTAATTGCACAATAATAAATTCTCAAGTCTTCTTTCCACATTCCTTGACTCATATTCTTTTTTTTTAATGTTTATCTAGTGAAACTTTTTATTTTAAATACTGTCAAAATGTTTTTATCATGTTTCCTAAGTTGCAAGGAGCATAAAGGAGCAGGAAGACTTTCACAAAGGTGAAATGAAACAAAACAAAAATATCACCCACAAACATACATCGAATGTTTGTGTGCCAGGCATTGTGCTGGGAGCTTTACACTCTTCATTCACTTATTCATCATTTATTCATGCTGTAAACACAGATTGAGAGCCTGTGATATGATAGACATGCTTCCAGGATTCGAAACGAGGATGCTTAGTCCCTGCTCTTGTTTAGAAAGATAACAGTCAACAAGTAAACAGAACGTACATGCAATCATTTTTGGCAGTGATAAATGTAATGAAGGAACAAAACAGGAAGAGACAGAGGGAGAAGAGCAACTTTGGAAAAGGTGCTCATAGGTAAAGGGGGAGACTGTTTCCTGGTTAGCTGGGATGGGTCTAGGACAGGAAGAATACATGTGGGTTTGGTGTGTTGTGCACAGCAGGGCTAACATGTGGACTAGAGAAGGCTTTGCGGTGCCCATCTCCCACATGGAGATATTCTAATCCAAGCAACTCCCTTTTCCTTGGGCTTTTTCTCCTTTTCAGAGCCTGCCCCGACTGGTTACTTACTCCAACTCACTGCCGAGTGTTAATCTAATCATAAACGTATGGGGGTCCTACTGTGCAGCTACCACATTTCCATGTGCAATTTCATACAATCCTCACAAAACCCATCAATCAATGAGCAGCCTTTTTCTCTGGGGTTCTAGTCATGACTCTTCCTGTTTAAGTTCCCATACTAGAGTCTGTTTCTGGACAAACAATTCTGCTGCACTGAGAGTTTATTTTTGTACCGATCCCAGTGTTTTAATGATTTCAGTCTTATAGTTTAACTTCCTCTGAAACTCCTCCCTTCTCGATTTGGGGACCCTTTTGGAGGTTTTCCCCTTTTATAGTCATTCTATAGCGTGGTGGTTCTCTGACCCCTCCCCTGCCCCAGCCCATGCGTTCCTACTCCCTTCCCTTCTCCTTCTCCCCTTCCCCCCTTCCCTGTCTCTTATGCTCTCCTTGGCCAACTTCTCCAGGCAAATACAGAGCTGGTGTTCTTGCAGGCCTCTGATTTCTCTTTTCTTATACACCAGGGATAGATTCTTGGCCTTGTTCACAGCCTCTCCCCTCCACCCCAGCTGACAGACATGAAGTGAGAGAGTAGGAAGGAAAGGAGCACCAGGTGCCATGGGGCAGCAGGAATGGTGGCTTCTCCGATGGCGGTGGTCACGGAGGAAGGGCAGGATGCTCCTGTCCTTACTCAGTGGCTTCCAAGGTCTAGCCTTTGCCTAACCGTGGCCTCACTTTACCCTGCTCTCATTAAACTCAAGACACCCCTCCTCTCTGCACCTGCTGTTCCATTGTTTGGAGGGCTCTCTGGACATATACATAGTTGCTCCCAGTTTGTCAGTGGGATCTCACCTCGAAGTGTCATCTCCAAGATGAGGCCTTCCGCGACCAGCCAGTTTAGAGAGGCTCCCCCAGTCACTATGGCCAGCACTCTTTCTTATCACATAGTATTTTCAAATATTGGACATTCTGCAGTTAAAATTTCTTTTCATTGTCTTCCACCAACTAGGACGCGGGTCTCACAAGTGCAGAGACTTCATATCTTCAGGATAGAGATCACTGCCCTTCGCCAGGGAAGTTCATGAGGGGGTTAGAGATTGGTTGAATGACTTGAAATTTGGAGGAGAGAAGGAATGACTGGCCTGGGTGCAAGTCGGGAGCAAAGCAGGAACCGAGGATTCTGACTGCATTTCTTCAGCCTTCTGCCCACCTAGGCTGGTGGATGTGCTATTCAAGGACTGGGCGAGCGAGGGCCGCGGCATCCACCTTGAATAACGAACCAGAGGGAAGAGGGTCCCAAGCTTCGCTACCACAGAGCGGGTGCGTTCGCGGTGCGCCAGGCATGTCCAACCCAACAACTTGGATTTTACCTCTGAAGCCCAGAAGCAGGGGAAGCGGGTTAGGGAAATTCATAAAGCTGCAACCACAGAGCCAATATTTGGAAGGAGACCACCCCCTAGTCCTTCCTCCCCTACTCTTCTTTCCCCCACTGCCCCCCGCCACGCCCCATCCCGGGGAAGCCCCAACGCCCACTGGAGCTCCAGGAGCCGGGCTCTGCGGCCGCCTAGCACACTGCCTGGCTGCAACGGGGGCGGTGGCAGCCCAAGCGATCCCGGGTCCCCCAGATAATCAGGGGTGTGGGTCGGCGGGAAGGGGCGGGGCGCCGCCGCCCAGGCCTCCTGCCGCGATAGGGCGGGACAATGGGGCCCCACCCCGACGAAGTAGGGAGGGAGGGAGGGAGGCGGCGTGCGCTGGGCCCGCGGCGCGCTCGCTGCTGCTGCTACTGCTGCTGCGAGGCTGAGGCTGGAGCGGGCGGGGAGGGGCGCGGGTGGGAGGGCGGAGGAGGGAGGAGGCGGCGGCGGCGGCGCGTGTGGCGGGCGGGCGGGCGGGCGGGAGGGCGGCTGGCACCGGGCTTGTAAATAAACTGCGATGCTGTCTCGGGCTTGCCGGCCTGGGTGCCGCCGCCGCCGCCGCCGCCCCGGAGCGCCGGTGCCAGGCTCTCGCCGCCGCGCGCCCTAGCGCCTGCGAGCCAGTCTCGCGCGCCCTCCTAGCCTTCCCGCAGCCCTCGGCCCGTGACCCTCGGGGTCCCGCGGCTGACCCGCGCGGGATGTGATCCCTTGACCCCCTGCCCGGCCTCCCCTGCCCCCCAGGGGGCCCGCCTTTGCCTGCTTTTGGGGGGGTGGGTGGGGAGGGGCGCGCGGATCATGGCATTGGAGTTCCCGGGCTTGCAGCCGCCGCCGCCGCCTCGTTCACGCACCCCAAGCGCCCCTTCTTCCCAGAGCAGCAGCGGAGAAGGCGAAGCGGCCGGCGGGGGCGAGGCAGATGGGGCTCAAGGCGCGCCGGGCGGCGGGGGCGGCTGGCGGCGGCGGCGACGGGGGCGGCGGAGGCGGCGGGGCCGCTAACCCAGCCGGGGGGGACGCGGCGGCGGCCGGCGACGAGGAGCGGAAAGTGGGGCTGGCGCCCGGCGACGTGGAGCAAGTCACCTTGGCGCTTGGGGCCGGAACTGACAAAGACGGGACCCTCTTACTGGAGGGCGGCGGCCGCGAAGAGGGGCAGCGGAGGACCCCGCAGGGCATCGGGCTCCTGGCCAAGACCCCGCTGAGCCGCCCAGTCAAGAGGAACAACGCCAAGTACCGGCGCATCCAAACTTTGATCTACGACGCCCTGGAGAGACCGCGGGGCTGGGCGCTGCTCTACCACGCGCTGGTGTGAGTACCCAGCCGCTCGGGGCGCCCTCGGCGGCGGCGCGCGTGGGGGTTTGGGGTCGGGGTAAGAGCTGAGAAGTCTCTGGGGCTTTAAGACCCACAGATGCCTTCTTGCGGAATGGGAGAGCAGCCCGTCCTCAGCGCGCGTTCCCCTGGTGTGTGTGTGTGTGTGTGAGTGAGTGTGTGTGAGCCGCTCCCCAGGTGTTCCACACCCGGGCTTAAAAAATGAAGCGTGGTTCCCCTGCTGATTTGGGCGGATGTGTGCGCGCGGGTGCGCATTTATGACATCTCCTCCGGGTGTTGCTTTGGAAGCTTGAAAGAATTATGTGGGTTTTTCCAATTAACGTGAGGGTTGAAGAGGATAAAGCAGGTCTTCACATAAGCGCTGTGTTTCTGTTTCGGGTGGATCCCTTCTGTTGGGATCGCCACTGAGTTTAGTTGGGGATGGGGGGGTGCGCACCGCTCATAACAGGGGTCGGGGTGGGGGG
>NW_016107328.1:4018369-4068671 GCF_001604975.1 Cebus imitator
GTGTGTGTTGCTTGCTTGTGCCACCCTTCCTAGCGCTGGATACGGGTATAGAGAAGGACCTGGTGCTGCTCTGATTGGGAGCTGGGACTGGCCGAAATGCGTGTCTTAGGATTCCTTTTAGGGAAGTGAATGGGAATATGTGGGTCTAAGCCTAGACTGACGGGCTGGGGCTTCACAGAGCCAGAAGGTGAGGGGGCCAGGGACTCTTTTGGATGAAACATCTCCTTGGTTTGGGGTTCGATATTCTCTCAGCCTCAGTCGCCGCCCCTTCTGCTTTGGCTGGGCGAGGGCACCGGGAATGTGAGGGGCTTGGCCTGGAGGTTTGCTCCCAGACACTGTTCTCCTAGAAAGAATCTCCTTGCTAGTCCGGATGTAAATGCATGGCCAGAAGGAAGAAGGGACTCCCTCTGCACCTGCCATTGGGGATGGAAAATCCACCCGTATTTGGGTGGGGGAGAGGATGGTGGGGGTGCTCCACACTCGGGATTGGAAATCTAGGCTGTCAGCGCCCACCTCGGAGCTGGCAGGGCACGTCCAGTTACCAAGCTCTGCTTCCTGGTTCTGGTTTAGTCATCCTGATGGCTGCTTCTAGGAAGCCGTATTGTACCAGGGTTTTGGCAGGGAATTGCCTATGACCTTGGCAACACCCCCCTCCCTCCCATCCCTCAAGCATTTGCCAGTGGATTTTCCTCTCTGTTCTCCTCCAATTCACCCATGACTGATGTAGTCGGAAGGGCTCAGAAACCTTGGAGTTAGTTACACTACCTGCCAGTCTTCCTTGGTTGGAAACGTTTTTCCAGATTCGGCCACCAGGTGGGGGCGTCCACACAGGACCTCAGACTTAGCAACAGGTTTCTGCAAGGAGGTTACCAAGCCTGGAGAGGTTGCCTTCCCGGAAACTAAGGAACCAGCAGGAGAGGTGGGGTGGGAGTGGGGCATTTTCCCAGGAACGTGGATTTTGGTGTCTGTATCTGTGTGTGTGTGTGTGTGTGTATGTGTGTGTGTGTGTGTATGTGTGTGTGTGTGTGTGTGTGTGTATTTGCAGGTGTTGGTGGGGGTCTGTCTGGAGAGAGGACTTAACAATTGTTGCTCTTTCATTTGCTCTTCTTAGGTGGCAAAAAAGGATTAAAAATACATTCATCTCTGTCTCTGCAATATGTATAGTTGAAGTGAAGTGAATACTAGAATAAGTGATAGTTAAAAAGGCATAAGTTCGTTGAGTATACACAGTCATACAGGGATTCATGTGTCCTTTCACATGTACATGGTGTTCAGTACGTATTGACTAAAAATCCTGGGGTCCTATGGAAGCATGTGGGCTCCCACTTTCTTCTCTTCCCACCTTTCCCAGCCAGCACCTCCAGTCCTGCCTTGCCCAATCTGGGGAAGGGAATAGGTAAAGCCTGTTACTGACTGAGCCTCAATTTTATTTTTCTCTAGAATTATTCCACCACCTGAAAGCAGATTTGATAATGCCAAAACCTGGAGCCTTTTGTCCCAAAAAATCCCGGAATATTTGAGACTTTGTGAGAGGGAAGACAGTTACCTAGCTAGAAACTATATATGCAAGTGCATATGTATGCAAATGTACTAATTTTATTTAATTCTCACACAGTACTATTAGATGGAAATTATTATCTCTGTTGGATAAAGATATGAAAACGTCAAGAGAGAAAATCACTTGTCCATGATCACACAGCTAAGGTTTCTGGAGCTCACATTTGAATGCAATGCGTTCACTCTGTTTCCAAGCCCAGATCCCAGTTCTGATCCTCTGCCAGCAATCGTGGGACCCTGGGTATTTTGCTGAGTGTCACTGGGTGCCCCTTTCCCCATTGTTAATGCAGGGCCCTGAGTAATGTCTTGGCCTCCCCGTGCTAGCTCTCAGTTCGCATATGGCTAGAAATGGGCGTTTGGATTCAAGTTGGGGGCTGGTCAGAACCCAGGGAGCCACAGTGTTAGGAAAATGGAGGATGAACTGCGGTGGTGGTGGGATTGCAGATTCTAATAAATTGGGAGTTAAACAGAAAAACCTGTGTTTAATTGGCATTGAGCTCCTAATAGTGAAGCATACTTAGTAGATGCACAGTTCATTCTTCCTCCAACTTAGGAGACAGTCCAGTCAAGTGAACATAATTGAACCTTTCCTTGATGATTCAGGATTTTGCATTGAAATTTATACTTTCAAGCATCCATTTTCTTGTTCTGGACTGTGACTAATGGAACAATGGGCCCAGGAAATTGGGCTGGGCCAACCACAGGTCTACAATCTAGTGCACCTTTTTTTTTTTTTTTTTTTTTAAATGAACCAGGCCCATGAGATGAGATTATTATTTTTTTTCTCCTTCCTAAAGGTAGAATATAAGAAATGTGGAAGTCAATCAAACCTTTACCTGGCTTCTTTTGCCTCAAATGCTGTATTAGTCTGTTGTCACAGTGCTACAAAGAAACACCAGAGACTGGGTAATATATAAAGGAAAGAAGTTTAATTGACTCACAGTTCCACATGGCTGAGGGTTCTCAGGAAACTTACAATCATGGCAGAAGGGGAGGAGGAAGCAAGGCATGTCTTACATGGTGGCAGGAGAAAGAGAACAAAGAGGAAGAGCCACACACTTACCAAACAGCCGGATCTCCTGAGAATTCTATCACAATAAGAGCAAGGGGAGAGTCCACCCACATGATTCTGTCACCTCCCACCAGGCCACTCCCACAACATGTGAGGATTACAATTTGAGATGAGATTTGGGTGGGAACATAGAGCCAAACTATATCATTCTTCCCCTGCTTCCTCCCAAATCCCCTGTCCTGTTCATATTTCAAATCCAATCATGCTTTCCCAACAGTGCCCCAAGGTCTTAACTCATTCCAGAATTAACTAAAAAAAAAAGTCCAAGTCCAAAGTCTCATCTGAAACAAGCAAATTGCTTCTGCCAATTAACCTGTAAGATCCAAAAATGAATTAGTTACTTCTGAGATCCAATGGGAATGTAGGCATTGGGTGAATAGTCCCATTCCAAATGGGAGAAATTGGCCAAAACAAAGGGGCTATATTTCCCTTGCAAGTCTGCAACCCAGCAGGGCATTCATTTAAAAAGCTCCAAAATAATCTCCTTTGATTCCATGCCTCACATCCAGGACACCCTGATGCAAGGGGTGGGCTTCCATGCCTTGGGCAGCTCCACCCTTGTGGCTCTACGGGGTTCAACTCCTGTAGCTGTTTCCATGGGCTGGCATTGAGTGCCTGTGGCTTTTCTAGATACACAGTGCAAGCTGTCTGTGGATCTACCATTCTGGGGTCTGGAGGACAACAGCCTTCTTCTCACAGCTCCACTAGGCAGTGTCCCAGTGGGACTCTGTGTGAGGGCTCCAACCTCACATTTCCCCTTGTACTGCCCTCACAGAGATTCTCTATGGGGGCTCCACTCCTGCAGCAGACTTCTGTGTGGACATCCAGATGTTTCCACATGTCCTCTGAAATCTAGGTGGAGGTTCCCAAACTCAATTCTTGTCTCCTGTGTACCCACAGGCCCAACACCACACAGAGGCCACCAAGACTCAGGGCTTGCACACTTTGAAGTAACGGGCCAAGCTGTACCTTGTTTCATTTTAGCCATGGCTGGAACTGGAGCAGCTGGGACACAGGGCACCAAGTCCAGCAGCTGCACAGAGCAGTGGGGCCCTCAGCCTGGCCCAATAGACCATTTTTCCCTCCTAGGCCCCTGGGCTTGTGAAGGGAGGGGCTGCCACAAAATTCTCTGACATGCCCTGGAGACATTTTCCCTATTTTCTTGGCTATTAACATTCAGCTCATCATTACTTATGCATATTTCTGCAACTGGCTTGAATTCCTCCTTAGAAAATACGTTGTTTTTCTTTTCTACCACATGATCAGGCTGCAAATTTTCCAAATCTTTATGCTCCACTTTTCCTTTTAAATATGAGTTCCAATATGATATATTTCAAACCATACTTTTGTGAACACATATAACTGAATGTTTTCAGAATGTTTTCAGAATGTTTTCAAGGTTGACTCTTGAATGCTTTGCTGCTTAGAAATTTATTCCACCAGATACCTTAAATCATTCTCTGAACTTCAAATTTCCACAGATCTCTAGGGCAGGGGCAAAATGCTACCAGTCTTTTTGCTAAAGGATAGCATGAGTGACCTTTATCCCAGTTCCCAATAAGTTCCTCATTTCCATCTGAGACCACCTCATCCTGGACTTCGTTGTTCATATCACTATCAGCATTTTGATCAGAACCATTCAGTAAGTCACTGAGAAGTTCCAAACTTTCCCATATCTCCCAGTCTTCTTCTGAGCCGTCCAGACTGTTTCAACCTCTGCCTGTTACCCAGTTCCAGAGTCTCTTCCGTATTTTCAAGTATCTTTATAGCAGTGCCTCAAACTCCAGGTACCAATTTCCTTTATTAGTCCATTTTCACACTGCTATAAAGAAATACCTGAGACTGGATCATTTATAAAGGAAAGAGGTTTAATTGACTCACCATTCTGCATGGCTGCGGAAGCCTCAGGAAACTTACAATCATGGCAGAAGGGGAAGAGGCATGTCTTACATGGTGGCAGAAGAGAGAGTGAGGCTGAAGGGGAAGAGTCACTCACTTACCAAACAACTGGATCTTGTGAGAATTCTATCACCAGAAGATTAAGGGGGAAGTCCACGCCCATAATTCAGTCACCTCCCACCAGGCCACTCCTGAAACATGTGGGGATTACAATTTGAGATGAGTTTTGGGTGGGGACACAGAGACAAATCGTATCAAATGTCCATCCCCTACTTTCACCTGGTGACTTGCCTTCATCTTGGCCCAGCTTCCCCAGACATAAAAGTTTGTACCTTGCATCTTATTGATCTCTGCTTCTCTGTCCTGTTGAACTGAGAGCTACTTGAGAGTGGGAGCTGTGTGTTCTCCTGTAACCTTACCACTCCTCAGCAAGCTGAATGCCTGGTAGGTACTAAGTAAGCATTTGCTGAATGGATTCATGAAAGCATTCTCCAAGGATTCTGGTTAATCAGGAATTTGCTGCAATAGCTTTATTATCATCACAGTAGTAGTAAGTAGTCAAAGTCAGCATTATAAGACTTTCATTTATGGACTATGGGGAGAGAAAAGAAGATTGGAGACCATGCTTTAACTTCAGCGAGGCTGATCACTTCTCTGTTTTTTTTTTATCCGTATGACTGAAAGAGGTTCTGATTTTGTGAAAAACATGCTGGACTTGGAGTTCACATCTGGACTGCCTTATGTCTCTGTGACTTTGCAGGAGTCAGGTTGCGGATGACCTGTAAGTTGGGGATGATTACACCACCCTATCACAGGGTGGTTTTTAGGCTCCAAGAATAGTGTATATGAATGCAGTTAGACCAATAGCAGACATTCAGCATTCATTAGTTAGTTCTGAATTGGGATCTCCTTAAAAGTCATACACGCCTGATACTGTGACTGTCCTGAGGCTGTCCAGGGACTCCCCCTTCCTAGCCTGTTGGTGAAAAGATGCTGGCTTCATCTTGGCATTCATCTCATTTGGCACTGCATAGGCATCCTGCTGCCCTGACCATCTTGCCACAGCCAGCTGCGATCAATCACTCTCCTGTTGACAAACCAAGGGAAAATGATCACAAAAAATACCCACTGATTGCATTCTGGGGTATGTTGGCTCCAGGGACATCTGGCAGGCAAGACTGGGTAGTGAAACACGTGGAACCAGCAGCTGCTCTGGAACATAAAGGGCCTTCCCAGTGGACTTAGCATGTTGACAAGAAGATCTATTGTCTTCATGGTGGAGGAGAGACACTGAATGCCCACTTAACACTGTCAGTAATGTACAGTCTTCCCAATTTGGGGGTAAGAGAAATTTGGGCTTCCAAACTTCTTTTGCTTCTTATAGCTGGTATGGTCTTGGGCAAGTTGCTGTATATTTGGGCTTCAGTTTCTTCATCTGAAAAATGTTATCAGTAAGGCTCTTCTGAAGCTAAGAGCACTTTACATGAAAGAAACACTCAGTATTATATGTTTGTGTTGTTAATGTTGATCGGTTAATATTTTTTAATGTTTTCTGTGTGCCAGGCACTCTTCTAGATATTAGAGACATAGCGATAAACAAACAAAACAATCCCTGCCTAATGGAACATATACATTAATGACAACCTTGTTAATATTAGCAGAAATCTCAGAATTTGGTCATCTAGTCAACCTCCCAGCCAGAGCAGAATGAATCCCTCCAGCAGTATCTAAGCCATGCCTATAAACTATAATTCATTACTGAAGTAACATCGGTTTTTCTCTAGACAAAGCTGATTTCCACTATCTTGGCACTTCCATTTCTCTGAGTCTATTTCGCTCATTCTCCTTTTCAACTCCCATGTATTTTATTCTTTCTCATCTACCACTTGATGTTGCCTTTCTTAACCATTCTCAATCAATCCTCACCTTTTTTCATCCCACTACTCTCTCTTTGCATTTCCTTCCTCGGTATTGCCAATTTCCTTCTCATTTTGAGAAGCAGGGATTTTGAGAAGTTGTCACTCTTTATTCAGCAGTAAGAGCATACTCTTTTGGGTCAAACCTTGGTTGAATTTAACTCTACTGTTTCTTCTGTATAACGTGGAGTAATTTGCTCAACCTTTCTGAATTTCCGTTTCTGTTTCTAATACGAAGATAATGATGTCTACCTCCCAAGGCTGTTGTGACATTTTTAATTGATGGATAATATCTGTACATATTTATGAGGTACACGTGCTATTTCATTGCATGTGTAGACTGTGTCATTATCAAATGAAGGTGTTTCGGGTATCTGTCACTTGGAGTATTTATCATGATGTCAGGAACATTTCAAGTTCTCTCTTTTGGCTGTTTTGAATTATACAGTACATTGTTGTTAACTGTAGTTACCCTTCTTTGATATTAAACATTAGAACTTATTGCCTCCGACTGCATGTTTGTACCCATTAACTAACTTCTCTTTATTCCCTTACTCCTGCACACTCATCCTTCCCGGCGTCTGGTATCTATCATTTTATCCTCTACCTCCATGAGATCAACTTCTTTAGCTCTCACATATCGGTATGAACACATGATATTTGTCTTTATGTGCCTGGGTTATTTCATTTAACATAATGACTTCCAGTTCCATCCAAGTTGCTGCAAATAACATGATTTCATTTTCTCATGGCTGACTAGTATTCCATTGTGTACATATACATTTTCTTTATCCATCCATCCGTTGATAGATCCTTAGGTTGATTCCTTACTTTGTTATTGGGAATACTGCTGCAATATCCATGAGAGTGCAGATATTTCTCCAATACATTAATTTCTTTTCCTTTGGATAAATACCCAGTAGTGGGATTGCTAGATGGTATGATAGTTTTATTTTCAGTTTTTTTTGAGAAATCTTCATATTGCTTTCCATAGTGGCGGTACTAATTTACAGCCATAACTTTCCCACCAAAAGTAAGCAAGACTTCCTTTTCTCAGAATCCTCATCAGCATCTCTTCTTTTTTGTCTTTTTAATAATGACCATTCTAACTGGGGTAAGATGATATCTCATTGTGGTTTTGATTTGTATTTTCCTGATAATTAGTGATATTGAACATCTTTTCATGTATCTGTTGGCCATATTATGTCTTCTTTTAAGAAATATCTATTAATATCCTTTGCCTACTTTGTAATGGGACTGTTTGTTTCTTAACTGCTGAGTTTCCTGTTTATTCTAGGTATCAGTCCCTTGTTGATGAATAGTTTGTGATTTTGTTTTCCATTTAATGGGTTGTCCCTTCACTCTGTTGATTGTTTCATTTGCCACATAGAAACTTTTTAGTTTAAAAAGGCCCATTTGCTCATTTTTTTGTTTTGTTGCCTATGCTATTGAGGTCTTGGGTATAACATCTTTGTCTAGACCAGGATCGTAAGTGTTGGCTCTATTATTCAAGGATTTTTATAGTTTTAGATCTTACTTTTCAGTCTTTAATCCATCTTGAGTTTATTTTGTATATGGTAAGGCATAGAGGTCATTTCATTATTCTGCATTGTTGTGAAATTTAATTGCAATGATGGATATGAAACACCTAGACATGTCATTATAGGCATTTTGTAATAATTTCTCTCTTTTGCTTCTCCTCTTGATCATATCTAATTTGATGCTTTCTTGCAACCCTCATGAAATCCATGCACACTTCCCTTGGCAATCATTTCAGGTGGCCATTTGCATTGACAGGGGGAGATTGAGCAGTGGCTCTCTCTTACAAATGAATGAGAGGTTTTGAGAAGTTAGTTGATCTGCCCAAGCTCCTAAAGCTACTGAAGTGGCACAGCTGGGGTCACACGTGAGTCCTCACTCCTGGGTGGTGCTTCTTTCACCATGTCATGGTGTACTCAGTGGAGGATTAACAAAGAGAGACCAGAACTCTCCTCTCCTGGGTCCGTGATAGCTAGATGCATTTCTGACAAATTTCCGGGGAAAAACCAATGCTGCCACTCTGCCGACCACACTTTGCATAGCGGGCCTCTCAAACCTTGGCATGCACATGAATCACCTCAGCAAAAAGATACCATAAGAGAGAAATCTGGCAGACTCCACCTGAACAAAAGTTATCAAACTTGTGCATAATGAGACAAACTAACCCATCTCTCTGATGTAATTCAGTGGAAATGTTCAACTTACCTGCAATGATGCCTAAAATGATCTGAATCTAATCACAAAGAAATAATAGACAAATTCAAATTGTGGGGCATCCTGCTAGGTATCTGGCATGGTCTCCTCCAGAGGCTTCATGTCATGGCCAAACAAACAAAAGAAGAAGAGCGGAACTGTCTCAGTTTAAGGAGGCTAAAGAGACATAATAACCAAATGCACTGTTGATCCTTGATTGGTTCCTGAATTGAACAAAAGAAATAACAGAGGATATTATACAAGGATAACTAAGAAAAGTTGAACATGGCCTCAAGATTAGATAACATCATTGTATCACAATTTAATTTCTTGAGTTTGATAATTTCATTGTGGTTATATAAGTGCGTGTTCTGTTCTTTAAAGAGATGCATGGTGCAGTAGTTAGTGGTGACAAGTCATGATGTTTCCAACTTACTTTCAAATGGTTCAGCACACATACAGACAATAGGATTGCGTGTGTGGATGCACACACACAATACACACACCCAGAATGAGAAAGAGAAAAAGAAAATATGGCAAATGTAACTAATGATTGGTGAATCCAGGTAAAGAGAATATATGTGCATGTTATATTATTCCCTTAACTTTAAACAAATTTTTAGAAATAAAAAAGTTACAAATAGTTTAAAAAGAAGACTCAACACGTACAAACACGCAAAGCAGTCACGTGAGTCCTGATGACAGGCATTGCCCTGAGGTAATTCCAGCATGAAGCCAGGCTAAGAACTGTTGACTGAGCAAAATGGGCTTTCTTAGATTCATGGATTCTGTGTATAGACACTGTTGCCAAACTTTGTGCCAGGCTGGTGAGGGAGATGAGCCATAGTTCTTTCTCTATGGAGAGAGAGACTGGGAATGACTTAATTTAAATAGCGTAGCAAATGCAATAATAGAATGCAAATGAGGAACCTCAGGAGGGCAGGAAAAGGAAACATTCGTAACCCTCCTGTGTTGTATCAATGGAGACTTCTTCAAGGGAGGTTTAAGCGTCCAGGGATGAGATGAAGGCGTTACTGTTTGTCCAAGTGATGCCTGGTCTCTGTCTCCTGCTTGGAGAATGGAATGCAAACTTCCTTCAATTCAATGCTAAATTATTATTGCATTATTTTGAAGCTCCTACTTTCAAGTTTGTATTCATTTTTTAAAATTCCATAAATGTTTAAAAGTTTCATAAATCAAGTGTGATCCTATGGTATTTTCCCACCGGTCAGGGTCCCTGCTCCTTTTTTCTTTTTGGTCTGGGTCTGGAGGTCTTGACGGAATGCAAACAAGATTTATGTCATCTTTTGACAAGTGGGACAGTATCAAGGGAAGCAAGGAAAAGGTCTTCAAATGTGGACTGAATAAAAACCCTTTTTGGATGCCATGCTCTGTGGCTCTGCTTTTGGGTGGCCCAGAACAGCTCTGGGTTTGTCAGAAGTACATTGGGTGAGCTTTCAGGAGATCAGCATTAACTATGTGAGTTGGACACTTCATTTTCCACATAGTCTGCAAAATGGGCATCGTAATACCTGCTGCATAGAATTGGTATAAGAATCCTGTGAGGCAATGTGTGAGAGAGTGCAAGAGTCAGCACACCAAGGTAGTATTTTTCTAAAGCTGTAGAAGGATCAGGTGGGTCCCACAGTTAGGACTTTGTCTATATTGGGTTCCAGCATCTGCCCATGCACAGATTTGCCACATTTCTATGCTGCATCACCTGATCATCACTGCCTGTTTTTATTGGGCACCTATTAACTGTATACCTCAGCACCTGTGTCTATAGGGATGTCAGTTTCCCAAGGTGATCACCTTTTGAAAAGATGAAGAGAGTATTAGGTTTGGAGTTAAGAAAATTGAAGTCAATTTGAAGTTTTCAGGTCCCCTCTGATTTTGCAGGTGTCATAGGGTGCATATCAAATTCCATCCAAATCGTAGCCTTGTTGGATGGGATTTTTCATTCTACCACAGAAGGGATAGAAGAGTTGTTTGAAATGTTTTCTCTAGGGAACGAATTGGATTACAACTCAGGAGTAAGATTGCTTTTTGTATGTTACGTATGACTAAGTAAGAGTGAGAACTTACGCTGTGGGCTCATGAAATATCCCATACGTGGGTGCCGGCTGGCTCCCCTCTGAGGTGGGCCTCCCTCTGTACTGAATTCAGTCCTCAGGGTTGGGAACCTCTTCTCCTCTCCGTGCACTCGTTTTTAAGAGTCGTGTAAAATCATCTGCATTTTGCAAGAGTGAAACAGTTGGGTCGAGCTCTATGAAGCGGCATATTAATAATAACAACTAATGCTTTTACATGATTTCACATTTTATATCACCTCTTGGGCAACACCACCATCTGTTTAATGTCAGTGTAACCTGGTTTATGTGTATTAGTAACTATAACAGCTACAGCAGGTGCCTGTTTACAAATCACCAAACCTGGTTCTCCTAAGCTGGTGTCCTACCCAAAGGCAGGCAGGCTATGGATAGAACTTCTTTGTCTTTGACCCCTGAGGTTCTTTGTAAAGTCATTGCAGCAGTTGAGGTTTTTTTCTGCCTTGATGTTGTCTTCTTGGGGAGATGGAGTGAAATCTTATTCAATAAAACTTGAAAGTCCTGGGCTAGGAAAATTTGCTTTTCTAGCCCAGCCATGTGTCCTTATGGAAAATCACTTCGCCCTATCAGACTATTCATCTCTCTCCTTCTGCCTGTCTCTTCATTCCCAGCTTTTGCTTCGTCTCGCTCGCCATCAGCTGTCTCATGTATCAGCTATGGATGCCTCTCCCCATGGTAATGCCAGGCTGAAAAATGAAACCAGCAGTACTTAATAATCAGCAAATCTAATCACACTAATCAGCAGTTACTTAGCAGCAATTTATGGGATTTATGGTCCCAGCACAGAGAGAGGCACTTGGCAGCTTATAAAAATCAGAGGCTGCTGGAGCTGGAAGGGGCCTTTGAGAAGAGGAAACGAAGGCTCAGGGCCATTTGAAACTTGCCTAAGGTTGTACTGCTAAGGGGATGACCCAGACCAGGTCTTCATGCAAAGCTGGCCTCCATTCAGCCACATTGGCATCACCGCCAGCCTCCAAAAGCAGTGTGTCATCAGGGGAGTCTTGTCTCCTCTGGGTTCACAGCTGCCTTAGGATCTGAGTCCAATCCTGTCCGAAGTGTAGTTTTGCTTGATGGGGTCTTTCAGTTTATCTCAAAACTACCGATATTTGTTCAGATTTTTTTTTTTCAAGGGCAAGGTGAGTTATCAATCAGAGCCACATTTTCTTCTTACTTTATCTGAGGTGTTTGTTTATAAATGAAGAGGAGGAGTCAACACAGGTCGGGCTGAGGGATCAGGCATCCCTACATGGACTCTTGCCAAAGAGGGCTTCTCTTTCTGCCAAAATCCCAGAGCTAAGATTTCCCTTTTTCTATCCTTTTCCTGCCCATCATCTGGTTTTTCTACCAAGAGTACTACAAAATAGTCTCTGAACTCCATGAGCTCAACATTGGATTGGGGCATTCAAAACCTTCAGGTTAATGACGACTAATGTTTTTATCCACTGAATGGTTTATAAAGTCACCTGTGGAGTAACACGATTGTCTGTTCCATTCATGGAGATCTGATTTATTTTTATTAGAAGCAGCCACTTACATTTACTTGTGGTGTTATTTGTCTGTGCCATGGGCGAAGCACTCTAGATAGTTCCAAGATGTGGCTGAGAGCCCAGGGAACATGGGCCCAGCCACCAGGAAACCCAGGCTCTCACCTTGAGTCTTCTGCTGATTTCCTCTGTAGTCTCCATAATTCATTTTACTTCTAGTGGCCTCAGTTTCCTCCTCTGAAAGGTGGACCTAATTTTTCCTGCCTTCCAGGTTATTTAAAAGGTTAAATGAAGCAACGGAGGGACTTTGCCCCACAGAACACTGGGAAGAGTGCTGGCATTCTGTCCCGGTTTGTATTCAACCAGATGCTGACGCTGAGGCAGGGGTCTCAGTGCATGTGGTTTATTTACTGCAGAATTGCTCTATCTTGTTTTCATTATCTCCCCTTTGAGAAGTCTTTCAAGACGTTTTTCCCCCAACTGCCCTCACCCAGGAAATGTTAATACTACTGATACACTGTGTATGTCTTTATGAACTGTGTGTTATATGGGCTTGGTATATAAAATATAAAAAGAGTAAGATTTTTTTCACTCTATACTCCCGGAACCAATTTTGCCCCCTGGGAGGCAATAGCATCCCTGCTGAGGGTGCATGATTTAGGAGGTGATTCCAAGAAAAATTGGAGAATTGACTAAAATTGGGAAAGTAAGTGAAAACAGGAAAGAAGATGTAGATTATAAGGATGCGTCATTAAGCAGGTCCCCGTGACAGCAATTGAGGCTTCGTCTTCCTAGGGACCCTGGAATGCAATCTAGAACAGATTGGAATGATCCTTGAACTCCAACCATGACTGGCTAAGGGTTGCTCCTGGGGGTAGAGAAATGTCTTAGACAAATGTGAAACGTTTAGGCTACTTTTGGCAGGGGCTGGGAATGAGTCCTGAGGAGATATGGGAAGGGTGCCAATGACAACTAGCACCCTAGGATGGTGATGATTCTCTAGTGTTTTCCCCCCCTCATTAATTTTTCATGTAGGATAGTTATTCAGGAAAAAAATGAGTTGAAAATATTCGTAAATATGTGAATTCAATGCCTGTTATCTAAGGATAGCTGAGCTTTCTAAGCTCTTACCATGTGCCCGAATTACAGCATTCTCAGAAGCACTGCGAAACCTTCCCACTGCCCGAGTTAGCCTTTGGGGAAAGGAGCTGTCTCCTTGTTAATATTATGGTATCATCACGTGTTTTTAATTCTCACCAAATAAAACAGGTGAGTTATTTCCTTTTATTTATGTCATGTATTTGCTTTATTTCATGTATTTATTTACTTTTTAGACAGGTTCTCCCTCTGTCTCCCAGGCTGGAGTCCAGTAGGACAATCATGGTTCACCACAGCCTTGACCTCCTGGGCTCAAAGCAGTCCTTCCGCCTCAGCCTCCCAAGCAACTGGGACCATAGGCATGTGCCACCCTGCCCACTATTTCTTAAAAATTAGTTTTTTGTAGAGACGAGGTCTCACTACATTACCCAAGCCAATCTGGAACTCCCAAGAGAGTTATTCTAAATAAGTATGGACAATTTCAATCCTGCTGACATAATTCTGAGTGGCTTTTGTGATACTTTCAAAGAATGAAGAATCTTACTAATTTATGATATGGGAAACATTAGCATTTTCAAAATAAGATTAAAATAGATATTCCAGTTACTCTTACAAACACATCTTTTGTGGAGAAAATGGCAGGATCTTGGTTGTAAACAAGGTGCTGTGACTTCCACCCTTTGCTGGAGTTCTGGTTTCCTGGGGAAGTAATTAACATTCCCCTTCACAGCTCTGGAACACCAAAGGAAATGCTGAGATTTCTTTTTTAATTCCTCTTTTTGTGCAATGAACTTCAACGTGTCTTGTTTGGCTGGGAAGCCATTTCTTGGAAAAACTGTAATCCTTTAGGTTTTGTATACATACCCTAATCAAACTCAAGACATGCAGACTGATCACTCAGAGGCTGTTGATTTCAGGTGTAGCAGATGCCAGACCTTGGGCTAGGAGTCGAGGAAATGGGTGAATAAATCAGTTTCTGCTCTTAAGGGACTCATGGTCAAATAGGTGAATAAATAATTGCATAATAGTGTGATACTCACTCCCATATGTGCAGATACAGAGTCTACTGGGGTTCGGGTAAAGTTGTCAACACTTTTCTCAAACATATCAGGGAAGAATTCCATCAAGTAGATTTCATCGTGTATATAGGATGGAGACCACTTCCTCCTTTATTTTCTAATGTACAGCCTTGGTGATGAAGAATCCAAGGTCCAATTTTTTATCACAGTGAAGGAAAGTTGCTGAAAGTGATACAGAGGAAAGCAGAATCATAAAACCTGAGCTGGGTGAACATTTCGTTGAGTTGTGTAAAGAGATTGAAAACTTGCTTTTTAGTGGCACATTTCATGCATGTAAGCATCCATTCTCTGCATTCCAGAGCCTGATACAACACATGACACTCTGGATACAAAGTCTTTTTGCATGAATAGATAGAATGCCAGCCTCCAAGGAGTATGTGGCTTCACTGACAAGCAGACACGGATATAAGTACTGGCTTTGAAGTCTGGCTGTATCATTGTTCAAGTAGTAACCTTGAGTAAATCACTTAACCAGCCTAGACCTGTTTGCTCATCTGTAATGTGGGCATGTCTGTGCACATGGTAAGGATTAAATGAACTGGCTGTAGTAGAGTCTTATGGGCTTATAGTAGGTATCAGACAAATGGCCATTCCATTCTGCATTCTTTTCCAATTCTGCTAATGTAAAAATGATGTCAAGTGATTTTCCTGCTTCAGCCTCCCAATTAGCTGGGATTACAGGCACACACCGCCACATCTGGCTAATTTTTGCATTTTTAGTAGAGACAGGGTTTCACCATGTTGGCTAGGCTGGTCTCGAACTCCTGACCTCAGGTGGTCTGCCCGCCTCGGCCTCCCAAAGTGGTGGGATTACAGGCATGGATCGCTTGAACCTGGGAGGTGAAGGTTGCAGTAAGCATAAAATGCGCCATTGCACTCCGGCCTGGGTGACAGAGGAAACTCTGTCTCAAAGAAAAAAAAATGATGTCAAGAAATAAAAGTGATGTTGAAGTCAATGTGGGATCATAATTCCTATCCTAAGCTTACGCCCTGGAGCATGATAAAGTATGAGTTCTGATGTGTGATTATGGTAAAAAGTAGGAATTTACTTTGAAAAAATAAAAGAAGTGTAGAAGGAAAGATTTGCTGCTTAGCCCAAGTCACCCAAGGAAGCAGATATGTCATGAAAAACACTCGCCTAGACCACATGACCTTCAGACAGGCCAGGACTGAGTTTATGCAATCATATTAGACATCTAAACCAACCACACACTGTGCTTACTTGAAGAGAAAAGAAACAGAGATCTAGTTGGTTTTAGGTTCACTTGAGTAAGAAACTATCAGATTTCTTTATTGAATAAATTATGTTTCCATTTTGTAGAAAATGAATTCTGCAGGATGCTTCTGTTTTTCCTTTTTTTTTCCTTTGGCTGCCAGGGCTGTGGGTAGCATTTGTGCCTCAGCCAGAGTGACAACGTTATAGACTTTATGCCTGGGTTCTTTCTTCCTCTAGGTTTTCATTCTCCTCATGTGCTCTCGAACTGCACTTCTTACTACAAACACTTCTTGTTACTTGATTTTAGTTTTCTGTCACATAAGGGCTCAATATACATTGTAAATGAATTTGCCAATTGAATCCCCTCAGACTAGTCTTTTTAACCCCACTGAATTAATCTGGGTTCTTTCATAGATGTGAATATGTCGTGGGCCAAATTGTTGTCTTCCAAAATAGAGCCATTTATAGAATAAAAATCTGATAAAAGTTAAAGGTTGTTATGGTTTGTGTCTTCCCTGAATGCTAAAATTTTGTGTGTATGTGTGTGTTGAGTCAGGCATATATTGTTTATGTATACGTGTGTGTGTGTGTGTGTGTGTGTGTGTGTGTGTAGAAAAAGAGACAGAAAGAAGGAAGGAAGGAAAGGGAAAATGTTAGGTGGGGAGAGGGAGAATACACTTCATATTTTGGATGTCAACAGTAGTAATGATAATGGTAATCATTTCTTCTATTCCTTATTGACCTGTGTCCAGGGTATCAGGTTAATCTTTAAAACCATTGTTGCCGGGCGTGGTGGCTCACGCCTGTAATCCCAGCACTTTGGGAGGCCAGGTGGGTGGATCATGAAGTTAAGAGATTGAGACCATCATGGTCAACATGGTGAAACCCCGTCTGTACTAAAGATACAAAAATTAGCTGGGCATGGTGGCACATGCCTATAGTCCCAGCTGCTTGAACGCAGGAGGCAGAGGTTGCTGTGAGCCAAGATCGTGCCACTGCACTCCAGCCTGGGCAACAAGAACAACAACAACAAAAACCAAAAAACCATTGTTGCATTTGATCCTTGTGATAACACTGTCAGATGTGTATAACTGGCCCCTGTTTTATCAATGGGGACACAGAGGCTCAGAAAAAGTATCTGACTTTCTCAGAGTTTTTCAGGGGTACGGCTGGCATTGGCCTCAGATATTCTGAATGCAGAGGCTGTGATGCAGTCAAAAGTTCATATTCCAGCACTGCCACTTCGTGACTGCTGATTTTCTTGTCATTTGTAAAAAATTGAAATATAATTTATATGTCATAAAAACTCACCATTTAAAAGTGTACAATTCATAACTGGGTGTGGTGGCTCACTCCTGTAATTTCAGCACTTTGGGAGGCTGAGGTGGGTGGATTACTTGAGGTCAAGAGTTCGAGACTATCCAGGCCAATATGATGAAACCCTGTTTCTACTAAAAATACAAAATGTAGCTGGGCATGGTGATGAACACCTGTAATCTCAGCTACTCAGGAGGCTTAGACATGAGAATCACCTAACCCCAGGAAGTGGGGGTTGCAGTGAGCTGAGATTGCGCCACTGTACTCCAGCCTGGGCAACAAAGCAAGACTCCATCACAATGAATGAATGAATGAATTAATGAATGAATGAATGTACAATTGGTGGTTTTAGTATATTTACAAGGTCCTATAATAATTCATAGATTTTTATAGTTTACACTTGTTAGACTAAAGTGCTATAAAAATTATCATTTTGATACTCGATCTTTCTCATCTGCAGAAGAGTAGTTGTGAACGTTTAACGGGTAAAAGACACTGTTAAGATAATGAAAAGACAAGCCACTGACTGGGGGAAATACTTGCCACACACACATCTGATAAAGGTCTTGTATCAAGCATTCAAAGAATTCTCAAAATTCAACAATAAGGAAAACAACTAAAAAACAGACAAAATATCTGAACAGGCAAAAGCCTTGTATCAAACATAAAAGAACTCTCACAAAGGAAAATAGCTCAAAAATAAGCAGCTGGCATAGTACTGTTGATGCTAAGGGTAATGAGAATGAACACCTGTAGTACAAAGCCGGATTGGTACGCAGGCTGGAATTAGAAATACAGATGGACGGCTGTATACAGAGAGGCTCTGGGATAGAGCTCTGGCAGGCTTTCTGGAGGAGGCAGCCTTTGATCCAGGAATGGAAGGATGGAATGGTGCCAGAGTCTGGGTTAGGGGTGAAGGCGGAAGGGAGTCACTGACGAAGGTTTGGAGGTGAGAAAATGTAGTAGGCCCCTAAAGTGTGATCATTTCCCAGTGGCTGCATCCAGGGACACTTTATATGGAAGTGGGATGGGTGGGGTAGCTCAGTGGTGAGAGGGTGAAACAAGAGATGAAGCTGGAGGGGTGTGACCTTTCTTAACTGGGGAATTGCTGTGTTACCTTATATAAGAAACGTTGGGGTCTCTGTATCTTTATTTCCTGAAAAACTATATGAACACTTTTTAGGATTTCTCAGTGGAGAAGCTATTATGGATGGGACTGTTCCTCAGGGGGCAGGAATGTCATACACTCTGCAGGATGTTCAACATCCTGGGCTCCTGCCCACAGCACTGTTAGAGTTCCCCTGTTGTGATAAATCAGACCCAGTCTTTCCAAAGGGTCTGATGGGGGTGGCGGCACCCTTGTTTGAGGACCACTCCCTTCTGTGATCTGTAAAACTTCTTGTTCTAAAGGCTGTGACTGCCTAAGGCCTCTGGCTTCAGATTTCCAGCGTTCACACAGTTGGTTGAAGCAAAAACACATATGTAGGAGGCTGAAGGATGGATCACACTTGCGGGGTGAGTGTGCAGTTCACAGTAGTTTTTAATGACTTTAAGAAAGCTAACTCTGCTTTTTGAACTATAAACAGTTTGGCCCAGGTAAAATACGCACATACATCATTTCAAACGTTGGGTAATAAGTTAGTTAAACACAAACCGCATGTGTGCATGCATGAACACACACACACCTACACACACACCCTCAATCCCCAAGCCCCAGTGTGTGGAACATTAATTAGTGTCACTGTATGAAACAAATTAAGCTGGGGACCTTGTTGCTTTCATCTGGAAAAAAAAAATAACAGTGGGAAATGCTGACTTTGGAAACAGCAGAAGCAGTGGGCTTGTTCCAGGAACATTGCGGTGACTCAGACCCCTCCCCAGGCTGCAGAACGTGTCGCTGCAGAAGCCTGCCACTTTGGCTGGATTGGGGGTGGGCGGCGAGAATGTGGATGAAAATGCAGCTTGTGTTTCAGGTGACAGAGGCTTTTTGGAGCCAGAGTTTATAGCCAGACTAGGGGAGTCTGAATCTCAGAGGTGTGACCTCAGGCAAGTGGCTTCTCTTCTCTGGATCTCAGTTTCCCCTTCTATAAAATGGGAATATTAATAGTATCTACCTCTAAGGGTACTGGTGAGGATTACATGAGTTAGTGTAGATGGAACTCATAGACGAGTTCTGGGCACAAAGAAGAGTGTAAGTATCTGCTAGGACAACAATGACAATGACAGTGGTGATGAATCCAGGCCTCTGGGATTCTAGCTGTAAATAGAATAGGTACCTAGCTCAAAAAATGCCAACCGAAGAAATGAATAAATCTAAATGGAGATACAGGGAGTAATACTGGGGCACCCAAGAAGAAGCAGAGGCCTCTTTTGCCCATATCAGTGTTTTCTAATTGTAGTAAAATATACATAACAAAAACTTTACCATTTAATGGCTGGACAGGGTGGCTTATGCCTGTAAACCTAGCACTTTGGGAGGGGTTAGGTCATTTGTGGTCAGGTCATTTGCAGTCAGGAGTTTGAGACCAGACTGGCCAACATGGCGAAACCCCCATCTCTACTAAATACAAGTATTAGCCAGATGTCATGGGGCACACCTGTAATCCCAGCTACTTGGGACGCTGAGGTAGAAGAATCACTGGGACCTGAGGGGTGGAGATTGCAGTGAACTAAGGTCACACCACTGCCTTCCAGCCTGGGCAACAGAGTGAGACTGTCACAAAAAGAAATTGCAGTTTTAACCATTTTTATGTGTATAGTTCAGTGGCGCAGAATGCTTTTTTTCATCTTGTAAACTAAAACTCTGTACTCACTAAACAGTAAGTCTCTACCTACCCCTCTGCCCAGTCTCTGGCGGCCACATTCTACTTTCTCTGTGATGTTAACACCTCTAAATACCTCCTATGAATGGAATCATAGAGTATTTGTCCTTTTATGATTGGCTTGATATAACGTCCTCAAGCTTCATCCCTATTGCATAATGTGTCAAAATTTCCTTCCCTTTCGTGACTGTATACTACATCATATGTGTACATGCCATTCATTCATGAATGGACACGTGGGTTGCTTCCCTTCCACCTTCTGGCTATTATGAGTAATACTTTCATGAACATGGGTGTACATCACCATATTAATGCATCTAATTATGTCTGAGTTTCTCTGGCTCTTCAAGCCCATCTCATCTGCGGCTCCACGGTGATCAGTGGGGAGAAAGGACAGTGGGCGTATCAGCCACTGAGATGACCCCTTCCTAGCTGGATTCCTTTGGACAATTCTTTCATTCCTCTGGGTCTCCATTTCTTCATCTGTAAAATGAGAGTGCTCATATTTCCTTCCTAATAAAGTATTAGGAGAATAAAACGAGTGTATGTAAAGCACTTGGAACAGTGCTGACATGTAGCACACCTTGTAGAAATGAAGCTACTATTATTAATGTAACAGTCTAGGGACATTGTACGTCATTTTAATCACTATGACCTGTTGTAGACATGAGAGAGTGGAGGCACAGAGAGGCTGGGTGACTTGCCCAGGGGCACACAGCTGGGCTGGAACCTGATGAGCCAGAGGATAGGCCCATGCTTCCTCTCCCGGTCCTTTTCTGGGCCCTCCTCCCCGAGCTTCAGTGGAGGTGGCACTCAGATTCATCTCGCATTAGGCTTTGCCTTGGTAGAGTCTGCCATGAGCATCCCAACCAGATCCTGGTTCTCTGGCAGGCAAGAGCTACGCATGAAATGTTTTCTTTTAATCGACGGTGCCAGGCATAGTGCTGGGCATGAGGTCCACATTTAACAAGCACGGCTGACTAATCCCTTTGGCCTTGCAGCGTCTGAACTGGGTTCCAAACCAAACCCCAGATGCGAACACTGGCATTGGAGGCTGCTTTCGGAAGCCTGAGTACCACTGGCTTCCGTGGGGACTGCACAGACTCGCTCACTCCTGGCAGGCGCTTGGCAGCCTGGAGAGAAGTTTCCGTCCTCTAGTTGGGCCAGGTCAGCTCCACTGCTATTCCCTCGCAACCACCCTTGCCATTTACGATAATTTAGCCAGAGTCTGTTGTGTGTGGATTCTATTCCAGTTTTAAAGTTGGTTAATGTTTGTGCTCAGAAATCACAAAAAGATCAGTGGGAATTGACTGATCATGGTCCATCTCACAAGAAGGGAACTGGTGGGTTTGGAGGGGAAGAGGAGGGAGCCAGCTGGCCTCTTAGCCTGCACTCAGGGACACCGCCTGCCTAGAGGGAGCCTCTAGGCCAGTGCAGCCCCCTTGGTATTAGGCCCTAGGCTCTATTGTAGAATAGCCAAGGATACACAGAGGGGTGTGCCACTGGCCTTGAGGGCCCCCATAATAATTCCAGGAAGCCAGACCTCTCAGGTTGCATCTCCTGTAGTGTCCTGACTTCTCTTCTTTCTTCTGCTCTTACCCATCCATTCTCCCATCTGGCAGCCAGAGTCGTCTTTTTTCCAGAATAAGCTGGATGATGCCTTCCGTGGCTCAAAGCCCTTCAGGACTGTCTGTTGACCTTAGACTAGAACCTGTTGTCTTCACCAAGACCAACAGGCCCCACATGATTCAGCCCTTGCCCACCTCTCTTCCCTTGGCCAGACCGGCTGGTTCCCCAGCATTCTGTTCTCCAGCTCACGATGGCCCTTCCTAGATCATCCAAGGCCCTGCCTCTCCTTGGGGCCGTCGTTCTACCAAAGAGACTGCACCCTCAACTCCCATGAAGTGGCTTCTTTAGATTCCAGGAAGGGTCTCAGTGACCACCTTCACCCTAAGTCAGTCTTCATTTTTACATTCTTCCAAGCACCCTGTCATGAGCTGTAATTATCATAAGCTGTAAGTTACATGTTTATTTACTGGTTTGTCTCCATTCATTAAACTGAGAGCTCTAAGCAGGCAAACATCACATCAAGTTCATTGTGGTGTCCCCTGCTCCCAGCTTGGGTCCTGTCTGTAGTGTATGTTTGGTGACTGACTAACCCAGATAGCCTCACTGGAATGTTTCTGGAGGAGGCTGAGCAAGGCAGCCTGAGGATGACCTGAATCCTCTATCATGCTTGACTGATAGAGTATGCCCAGCTTGGAGGCAGGGAGTGAAGAGGGCTGTGAGCCTTACCCTCAGATATCCCTAGTCCTGTCTTGCAGGTAAGGAAAGGACCCTTCTGTGGTTCCCCTGGCCAGTGGAAGGAGAAACAGCAAGATGCTCAGCTGCTCAACCCAAGAATTTGGAGCCAGCAATACTTGACTGCAGGGGGACAGCAGTCTTGGAAAGTGGGTAGTGTCTCATCTTTGCTGGAAGTTTCCGGTGGAGGTGATGAAACAGCATGTGCATGGAATACTGTTTAGCCTTAAAATGAAAGAAATTTTCACACTTGTTATGACATAGATGAGCCCTGAGGACGTGAGGCTAAGTGAAATAAGACAGAGACAAAAGGAAAAATACTGCATGACTCCACTTATGAGAAGCACCTATAAGAGTTTAATTCATAGAGACAGAGAGTAGCGGGGTGGTTGCCAGGGACTGGAGGAAGCAGGGAAGGTGGAGCTGTTGCTTGATGGAAACAGTGTTTCATTTTGGGGAAATGAAAATGTTTGGGAGGTGGACAGAAGTAATGGTTGCACAAGGATGTGAATGAAGTGAATGCCACTGAATTGCATACTTAAAAATGGTTAAAATGATAAAATTTATGTTGTGTATATCTTAGCACAATAACAAAAAATGAAAAACCCAACCCTTGGCTGGGGTGTGAGAAACCATGTACCACTGTGGGGGTTTTGACCCAGTGACTTTAAAGGTGCCCTCCAACTCCAGGATGTTTAGTTCTGCAAAACAAAATAAAACTTCATTTGAAAGTGTTCCATTTTTCTGTTGACCTGTCTCCGTTGCGCTCCCTTGAAACTACAGGCTGGCTGAACAGACATCCACGCTTGCCCTGCTCTCTCCACCTTCCCACCGCTCCTGGCCTATTTTAAGGCCTGGAGGCAACAGATCTCATCTATCAGTTAAATGGAGAAAATGTCGTGGCTGAATATTTGCAACAATTATCCATTGATAGATGTGTGCTGTGGCTCTCTGCAAAGCTCACCCTTTGCTGCTCCAGCGCTGGGGTCCTGCGTGAATAGACCCCTTTCTTCCTTCCTGTCCCTACATTTCTGTTTCTTGCATCGCTGTATCTTATTCTTCCCTGTACTTTGTACATCTGCATCCTTAACCAATTCACTAAACATTTAGTGAGCACCTACTGATTTCCTATTCTGGAAAATGCAAGCTGTAGGGACAGTCACACAAATAGAATGTGCAGTGTGTCCCAGCCCAGTGGGCATATAGGAGGGACAGGATAATGTGTGTTTGGTGGGGGGCAGTCCATCAAGAAAGTCTTCCCAAAGGAGATGCTTCTTGAGCCCGATTGTATTAGTCTGTTCCTACACTGCTAATAAAGACATACCTGAGACTGGGTAATTTATAAAAAGAGAAAAGGTTTAATGGACTCACAGTTCCACATGGCTGGGGAGGCCTCACAATCATGGTGGAAGGCAAAGGAGAAGCAAAGTCACGTTTTACATGGCAGCAGCCAAGAGAGCATGTGCAGGGGAATTCCCTTTTATAAAACTGTCAGATCTCGTGAGACTTACCATGAAAACAACACGGGAAAAACCCACCCTCATGATTCAGTTACCTCCTACTGGGTCCCTCCCATGACATATGGGCATTATTACAATTCAAGATGAGATTTGGGTGGGGACACAGAGCCAAACCATGTTATGGATCTTGAGCTATGAGTAAAAGCTCTTCAGAAAGGCCCAGAGGAAAGGGCCTCACAGAGATTATTTCTAGACATTCCATCCTTCTCTGGAAAGAGCTTTCTAATCAACCCGTCTTTTGATGTCCCTTTTAAGTTCTGCTTTTCTTTTCTCTCACCCCTTCTCTTGCCCCAGTCATCCACTGAAGGGCAGAGAGGGGAGGAAGGTGATGATGGAGAATGGAGGGAGAGCTGGAGTGCTGAGGCTGCCCTAGAAGGAGAAAGAGCATGTGAGCTCCTCCTTCTTCTTTGGCTCAGAGGGCATTCACCTGTGTTGGGCCTGACTCTGGTGGGCCTGCCTGTGGAAGATGGTGTGATGCCAGCCCCTCCGTGCCCATAGCCCTTCAGCTTCATCTTCAGAAACAATTACTCGCATCCTGCTATGGAACCTGTGGCTGGAACTGCTAATTGCAAAAATGATGTAATCATGAAACTGTTTTCCTGGGGTAGGGGGAAGGTGTTGGCAATACAGAGGGAAGAGGGCTAGAGTTGGGGGGCTGGACCCTGGGTGATGGCCTGGCAGGAACTTAGGCTTGCTTTGGGCCCATCTTAGACCTTAATTTCTCAGTATGTAAAACTTTAAGGCCTCACTGGTTCTGACTGCCCCTTGCTCATCCATGGAAACTGGCCTTGACCCTTGATCCTTGCCTCCCACATGTAGCCACCAGCTCTCCCGACAACCAGTCCATGATTTTACCCTGGGGACGTAATTCCTCCCTATTCTTCACTTCATTGTTTGGGATCAGCTGGCTTCACCTGGCCATGAGGCCAGGTACAGGAGTGAGCACGTGACCCAGGCAGAGCCAGTGGCGTGGAGGGTGAATCTGAGGGCCCTAGAGGGAATACCATCAGAGATGTCCTTTCCTGTGGGGGTCTGGAGTGGTGAGAGAAGGGAGTGGGTGAGGTGGAGGACCTGAAATGGGTGTCAGAACCGTGGGAGGCAGAGTAGGAGCATCCTGCTGGGAGGCTGCAGGGCAGGCAGTTGGAGAGACCAGTGTGGAGGGGGGATGGGAACTTGACCAACTGTACAATGTTCACTGTAGACCACAGTGAACATTGTAATCTGATCCTGTGGCCACTGGGTTTCACAGTAGGGAGTGGCATGATCAGATTTGTGTTTTGCTAGAGTGACTCTGCTGTTGGCTGCAGAAGGGATGGGGCAGCAGGCATACACATGGTCTTTACAAGACACAGTTCAAGATGGTACCTAAAATTCAGAATGAGGCCATTTATTAAGCTCCTACCTTGTGCTAGGAGGCACACACAGGGCTCTAACCCACTGAATCGCTGTAAACACTCTGTTAAACTAAATTTCATTATCCCCACATTGTAGCTGAAGAACATGCTCAGAGAGGTCCAATATTTTGCTCAGGGTCACACAGCCAGATGCAGCCGGAAAAGTCTATGCCAAAGCTGGTGCTCTTCCTGCTGTGCATGGCAACCTCACCAATCTCTAACCCACATTGGCCCCTTTTGTCTCTCTCAGGAGCCTTCAGGGCCAGGGCTGACATTTGTGTTCAAGATGATTTCCTTCCTGCTCACAATAAATGCCAAACTGAATGATGGAAGTGATTCAGCAAGAAATAGAATTTGAGGGGGAAAAAAAAGAGCTGTGTGAAAACATTTACAAATGGATTAAAAATTTGAGTCCATCAGCCCATGCCAACATACTTGGAAGTTTGGGAGGTATTTTTAGACCATGAAATCCAAATGGCACAGATCGTGGGTTGGAAAGATAGAAATGCAAAGAATAGTTTGCTAGCTGTGACCAGAGATTGCTTTGCTTAGTTTTTCCTTAGCTATAAAATAGCAACAACCAAAATGCAGAATTCACTGCAAGCACATCCTTCCTCCTCCTTTTTTTTACTTTTTCTTTTATTTTCTTCTTCTTCCTTTTTTTTTTTTTTTTTAATTTTCTTTTTTTTTTTTTTTTTTCTTTTTTTTTTTAGAGCTCAGCTTCTTGTTCTAGGAAACCCCTGGAGAGACCTACGCCTACATGATGATTGCTTTTGAACTCCCTTGACACTTTCAGAGGCTGGTAGCAGAAACCCATCTTAAACCAGCTGAGGAGTCCCAGGGAGCTTGCTGGCTTATGAACCTCAAAGGAGATCAATAGCCAGCCTGAGCGATGGGTGGGGCTTTACCAGGAAGCAAGGTATTGCATTCCTAAGTTTGGGACCCACTGACTTAGCTGGGTTCAGGTGCCCACTGCAGAACCTTATTCCCAACCTGTGTCCTTGGGTGTAAGGATCATGAGATGGCATGAAAACTGCTGCAAAGCAGGGGGAAGAATAGCTCCCAGGAAAAGGGGGGCGTGCTTGTCAAATTCTTTGACAGTAGGAAGGAACGTTTATCGAGGATTTGCATTTTTCAGGCACGTTTGTAGCTGCTTACCTATGCTCTTTCAGTCCTCACAACAGCCCCCACAAATAAGTGCACTTGAAGGAAAATGAAAAGGGGGTTTGGTGATGCTGCGGTGTGGTTGGGATAATAAATGTGAGTGGTATTTATAAGTTGCTGAAGGTAATGCCCAGCAGGTAGTACTTATTCCATGTTAACTTCCGTTTCCATCTCTTAAAAATGTTTCCCATTATTTTTATTTCTGCCAGAGGAATACATGCGTATATTCAAGCCCAAAGTTGTATAGGAAGGCAGGTGATAAATGAAAAGCCACAGCTCCTCCCCAGAGGCAGTCTCTTTCTTTCTGTCCTTAGAATTCTTGGTGGTTCTCCTGTATCTCTGAATCATGCGCTGGTGGCGCTGTTGATGCATCAACTTTAGGCGTTTTTATTGATTTCCTGTTCTATCCTGTCTCCCTTATGGTTCACGTCCTCTTCTTCTCTCTCTCCTGTAACCCAGCTCACCCGCTACTCTGCTCCTTCTTTCTTTAATCTTCATTACTTCTCTTTCTCCTGTTTTTGCAATCTCTTTCCTTGCACACAGCCAATCACCGTGTGGCCTGCGCTCGGGTACCCCTCCACCACTTCTTCCCCACCCTCTTCCTTTTCTTCTTTCTAGCAGTGTCTTCTCCATATCCCTGTCCCAGAAACATTTACCATCTTTCCATGGTTTTCTTTGGTACTTTTATCTTGACCTTTGTCTGCCCGTTCTGCCCTGCTTTAGGGTTATTTCTAGCTGTGTTACCACCACTTGTTAAAAATCTTGTTCTTGCATTCATTACCTTATGAAGCCTGAAGAACACAACATGATGTAAGTTTTTGGATTCTCATTTTGGGGATGTGGAAACAGAGCATCCTAAGATGGACTCAAAGTCCCAGGGGAGAGGGAAAGAGCCACATGCACAGCTTATTTAGGGCCAGGTCTGATGTGACTCATCCTGGGTTCTCAGAAGGGGCTCAGGAAATGTTTGTTGTAGGACTGAACAGAAAGCCAGCCTAATGTTAGTGAGATGAATTGGGCATTCGTCTCTGACTTCTATAGTTTGATTTTCTGAGGCCATGCACACACACACGCTGTCTCACACACCACTCACATGCTTCTGGCTTTAAATTCATCTCCTCCTACATCTTTTTTTATTGCTTTCGATTAAGCCTGATTTCTGTTTGGGAGGCAGCCTGCTTGTAAGAAGCCTTTGGTAGTTTTGTCCTCCCGTCGCCCAGGATAATTTATGGGCTTGGTGAAAGGGAACCTGCCTCCTGTACTGTCAATATTAAATATACATTACTTCCCTCACAAAATAGCATTCAGAGTTGTAATAAATCCTCTGGAAATTACCTGGAGTTAACTCTGAGTTGGTTAAGTGCCAGTAATTATGCATTGCCTGGGAATCTCTGCTGACATGTAGACTCATCCTGGGTGCCTTGCTTGGCTTTCTTTAATTGTAACCTGGAGCTACAGAATTTTGGACCTGGAAGAGGCCTTCCCAGTATAGCTCTGCCTTTCAGCTTAAAGAATGAAGAACCTGAACCCAGGCAAGGGAAGGGTTTTGCTTAAGGACACACAGATTCCTAGCAGCCAAGGAGAGCAGAGCATGGATCTCCCAAGCTCATCTTTTCAGCCCCTTTGATCTATCCATTTCCAGGCAGGGTGCTCTCAGGTCAAGCTAATGTGTGGTACAATGCAGTTTGCCAAGCTGTTTTTCAGTCTTTCCAAAATTAGTTATTAATTGGGCACTAATCTCGTTGGCCACCATGAAAACATTGTCTTGAGAGGGACTTAAGGTCAGTGGATCCAGGCTGAGGCATGTTGCAGAAGCCACTGCAGGGCTCTCAGCAATAAACGCGGACCAGAAGGTCATCTGGTGCTTTTGCTGCTTGGAGAGGCAAACAGTAACCCAGCTTATCCCTTCTGGGCCCCCATCCCATAAAGACCTCAGCCTTTGAATAGACACAGATGATTAAATATAGTTCAGCTCTGCAAATGCCCATGGAGCACACTACTCTGTGCCCAGCAGTTTTCAAGGTATCCCGGGCATTTGGGCATGTACGATGGACTTCTTGCTTGGACAATTATGGGATGTGTAACAGGCAGACAGGAATGTAGAGAAATAGCCAAGTTCTGGCCTCAGAAGCAGAGACTTGGGATGAAACTAAGCCTTTATAACCTAGGCAGGTTCTGTAACCTTGGTGAGTCTTGATTTTCTCATCTGTAAAATGGGGTAGTTGTGAGACTTGAATGGGATTCTGTATGGGAAATGGCTAACACACAGTAAGAGCTCAATACGTGATATCAATAATAATGATTTTTGTGTGTTTTATTTTGGAGTGGGGGCTAATCACAGAATAAGTGATTAGCCCAAAGTGGGGCTAATCAAGGTGCCCAAAGTGGGGAAAATTAATTTGATTTGGAGGATTGGTGAAGATGTCTTCATGGCCTTACTGCTTATTAGAGCTGTTTCCTTACTTCTTCTTAACTTGATTATAGTGCCTCAGTTGAGTAATATCATTCATTCATTCAATTGATTTCCCTTAAAAATATTTATGTTGGGGGTGAGGCTGGGTGCATGGGAGAAATAAGTGAAAGCTAATGTGTCCCTGCCCACTGTGAATGCAGAGTCTGGAGGAAGGAGGCAGGTAGGCTGCGTGGCTATGCTGCCCTGGGCCATGGAGAGCTGCTTGGCCTTTCCCCAGGCACGTTCCTCCTCCTTGCCTTTGCTCACAGCTGCGTCTCCTTCTCCTGACCTGGGACCTGACTCTTCCTTTCTGAAAGGCCAGCTCTTTGCTTCCCCATGAAGTGACTGTGACAGGAATGTGATAATGTAACGCCACAATTAAGAGCATTTGGGACTTGGTTCCAAATGTAAAACAGGCACAGAGTTGTGAGAATTACAAGGTGATATTGATTGGATGCAGAGCATGTTACCTGGAAACACCCTGAAGGCTTTAGCCCATATTACTACCCTGAAATCCAAGTCTCCTTATACTTTCTCACCAACTAATTTTGTTCTAAGAATAAAGCTCAATGTTCGTTAAGTTACTTTGTAATTTACAAAGTACTCTACTTTGTCGAATCCTTATAATCAGGTGAAGTGAGCAGGAATTACTATTCTCGTTTATTTTATATACAAGGAACAGGCTTGCAGATGCTGAGTGATGCGAGAGTCCCATGTCTGATTCAGTCCAAGTCCAATGCCACCAACTCCCACGTTCTCTGCAATCAGCCATCCTGCAGATCAGCCCGCAGCGCAGCACTGACCTATGGTCAGCTATGTTACACCATGCATTTCTCATACCACATTCCGCATAGCATTCTGTAGAGCTATGCTTATTTTAACATGCTCAGTTTGCACAGCTCTATGGAGTAGGTTTGATTATTTTTACAAGAAGGAAGTAGAGGCACAGAAAAGTTATGTGACTTTCCTAAGTTCAGTCCCAGCTGCTGGGCTGCAAAGTGTTGGCTCCTGTCCTCCACATCATGCTGTCTTTTTATTACAAGTCTGTGCCTCACCATTTGGAATAAAATCCATAATTCTACCATATTCAGTGTAGACTCTCCACTGGAGGCAGGACACATGAACCCAATAGTAGCACTGATACAGATTCAGAACTCAAAGTGCAGAAACAGAGCTTAATGCCAGGAACCAGTTGGTGGCTGGATGAGGAGGGCAGGAGGGAGCACACAGGAGACAGGTGCAAAAGGATCAGAGGGGCATGAGCTAAATCACATGGAGAGCCAGGAGCTTGGCACCCTACCCACGTCCTCTAAGCACTCACACCCTCAGGAAATAGAGGTTGATGGAGCGGTAGCATCCTCTCCATGTACTGCCAGAGGTGGGCTCTGGAGCCAGACTGCTGGGTTCAAATCCCAGCTCTGTAACTTGCCAGCTGTGTCACTGTGGGCAAGTTTCTGAACTTCTCTGTACCTCTTGGGTTTCTGATAAGAAGAAAAGTGGACAATGAACTGTGCTTGTCCAAGGGGCTTGGTAAGAGGGTAAAATTACTTGGTATTTATAAAGTGCTGAGAATAATGCTTGGCCCTTAGCTGTGTGAAAGTAGTTGTTGAGTAAATAAGACAAATAGGTGGGGGAAAGAGTGTCAGAGGATTGGGTGACTTCCCCAGGGTCATAGTGGGTACAGGAGTGGGCCCTGAACTCAGGGCTCCTGGAACCCACCCCATAGAAATCTACACTGTTCTCCTTGTATTTCACTGCTTGCTGCAAAATTAAGAAAACTAAACTTTAAAATGCAACAAAAAAACATCTTCCTCAGTAGTTCGCAGTGGTTTGGAGATGAGATGATGGTTTTCAAAATAAGCATCCAAATCAGGATTGTGAATCTGTGCTCGGGAGGGCGTGTTTGGAGGGGTGAGGTAGCAGTGTGGGTAGTGGGGGATGATGAATTTTTAACAAAGCCCTTTTCTCCATGTGTCTTTTTAGAACGCCAGCTCTCACTTGTCCCTGACACGTGGACATCTCCATCCAGGCCCCTTTTCAAAAACCTTCTGATTCTCATTAATGCTGTTTTCAATTAAATTATTCTTAGTCCTAGAAACTACCCAATTAAAGAAGCAATTTTCTGTACTTTTCCTGGAAGCGATTGCTTACCTGGTTTGGTGGTGCCTTTAGCGGTGAACAAAGCCTGAGTGAATACTCCTGGGCCACAGGCTCTAATTGGTGGTGCTGGGGTTGGAGGGGATGGGGAGGTGGGGGTGATTCCCATGGTGGGGGTGGATTTCTACAAAAGCTAACTTGACAAAGAAATGGACTAGTCAAATGCCAATCTTCCCCCACCCCCTCCCTACCTTTATTTCCAAAGGTTATGCTCAAGTGGGGCCTTAGCAATAGCTCCAATTTGTAATTCTAATTTCCTTGGAAATAGGGCTAAATAGAGCATTTGTCATTTCTCACCATGTGGATTACCAGCCGCAGATAAGGATTTATGGCCTGAGCTGCTTCAGCCTCAGGAGCCTGTCTCTGGGGCTGAGATCCGGTGTCTGAGCACAGATTTGGGGAGAGGGTGTTGGAAGGGGAGAAGGGGCTGGGTGTTCTCAGTTAAAAATATCTCAAACATTTTTTTCTCTAAATCTAGAAGAGAGAAAAAACATGTATCCTGTTAAAGCTTCAGGTTGCTTGGTTATGAGTAAAATAAGAAGCAGGAAAATGTTCAAAAGGGTGAAATGCTTTCAGCATGGTGGGAGTGGTTTTTCTGCCCTGGATATTGCTTTTGGGAGTGAGAATGCTTTGACTTCATAGGTCAGTGGTAGGAGTGCATGTGGCTCTCCCAGACTGAGGGATAGCAGGCTTCCAGGGTAGCTTGTCTGGGGAACTAGGAGAAAATCTGGCCCACCTTGGTGGAAGCCAGTGTTTGAGAAGTTTGCTGTTGGCATTCAGGGTCCATCTTTGCAGCCATCAGTGCATTCTGAAAATATATTTTAGCCCCTACTCGTTGATGAGGTTCACAGGCTCTGTGCTAGGCACCAGAGAAACCAGAGGGGAGCTCATACCAAATGGTTCTGCAACTCCACGTACTTTGGAGGCTGGTGGGGGAGACAGACATAGATCAAGGAATTAAAAAAATACATGTCAAATTACCCGCTTGCTAAGTTCTCCAGAGGAGAGATGCCTGGTATATAAAGGGATTTAGCCTCCTGGGACACCTCAGAGTGGGCTTTGCAGATACTGAAACTGAGATACATATGGAGGAAGAATCTGGTTAACTTTCTCTTTTAAAACTTTTAAGTTCAGGGGTACAGGGGCAAGTGTGTTACATAGGTAAACTTGTGTCATGGGGGTTTGCTGTACAGATTTTTTCATCACCCAGGTATTAAGCCTAGTACCCATTAGTTATTTTTCCTGATTCTCTCCCTCCTCCCACCCTCCACCCTCTGAAAGACCCCAGTGTGTGTTGTTCCCCTCTTTGTGTCCATGTGTTCTCGTCATTTAGCTCCCACTTCTAAGTGAGAACAAGCAGTATTTGGTTTTCTGGTCCTGGGTTAGTTTGCTAAGGATAAGGACCTCCAGCGCTATCCTTGTCCCTGGAAAAGATCTCATGCTTTTTTATGGCTGCATAGTATTTCTAGTGTATACACACACACACACACACACACACACACACACACGCACACACACACACACACAGAGCACATTTTCTTTATTCATTCTGTCATTGATAGGCATTTAGGTTGATTCCAGAGTGGCTATTATTAAAAAGTAAAAAAAAACCTGACAGATGCTGATGAGGCTGCAGAGGAAAAGGAGTGTTTATACACTGTTGGTGAGAGTTTAAGTTAGTTCAGCCATTGTGGAAGGCAGTGTGGCAATTCCTCAAAGACCTAAAGACAGAAATATCATTCAACCCAGCAATCCCATGACTGGGTATAAACCTAAAGGAATATTAATCATTCTATTGTGAAGACACATGCCTACTTATGTTCATTGCAACACTATTCACAATAGCAAAGACATGGCATCAACCTACTTTTGAGGTCTTCAAGTATTGGGGGCGGGAAAGAGGGTACTGGGCCCCACCATTGCTGCCAGGCTTGGCTGTGGCATATGGGGCAGGTAAGTTACCTCCCTTCTTGGAGTCCCAGTTATCTGGGACTAAAATAGGGCTAATCAAATCTGCTCCACAGTTACTGTGACAAGAACGGAGAGGTAAGTATAGGTCGGGTACCTGGCAGGCCCTAATCCTTAACAGGTGAGAAGCAGAGTTCTGATTTCTTGGTGGCAATGCCATATTCCTTTGAGCAGAAGGTCACTCATGGTCCCAGATAAGTACAGTGTCACCTTTGAATAGGACTTGATAGGGCTGGGCTATATCTTTGGCAGGGTTTGGCCCACTTTAATGTTCTGTGAGGGTGGCCAAGTGGCATCTGCCTGTGTTGCTGGAAGAAGCTGATTTCAAGGAGTTAGTACCCCCTTCCTCTGTACGCAGTTGGTAAGGGGCAGAGGTGGAGTCTGAACCCACATTGAGGCAGTGTATTTTCTCCTCCTGCTTTCTTGTCTTTCTGGTGTGGGGATTGGGTCATGTAACTCCTTCAAGCCTCAGTTTCCCATGACTGACATGGAGAACTGCGCTGCACAATGGAGTGGTGAGCAATACATTCATGTGCGGAGCCAGGCTCTGGGCGTGGACACAGAAGGGAGGAAGGACTCAAGGCCACTCCTCAGGGCTGCATTCTAGTATGGGAAGACAAACACAGGCCAGGAATTGAGGGGATGCCTGATACTGCAGGACCTGGCCAGTGGATGAAGGATAGCAGGGAAAAGGGTGGAAAGGCTATGCAGGCACAGGGCAGTACTTCACGTTTGCTGCTGGCAGCTTCTCTCTTTTAAGGTGACTTTGAGCAGAGACTTGAATGAGTAAGGGAGAGTAATAGAGAAGACCACTGGTATTCGAAGGTTCAAACCAGTGACAGATGGAAAACATTCAAAAAAATAAAAATGAACAATCCGGCAATCAAAAAATGATACAAATTAAAAACAAACAATTTGGCATCTTGACTGTTGACTTAGCATCTGCATTATATCAGGTATTATGGTAATCTAAAGATGATTTAAAGTATGTGGAAGGATATTTGCAGGTTCTATGCAAATAGTATACCATTTTGTATTAGGGACTTGAGCATCTGGGATTGTGGTATCTCAGGACGTCCCAGAACCAATCCTCTATGGCTACTGAAGGATGACTGTAGTTTCCTACTTCTGTGTAACAAATTACCACAAATTTAGCAGCTTAAAGCAGGGAAAATTTATTATCTTCTGGGTCTGAAGGTCAGAAGTCCAAAGTGGGTCTCACTGGGCTAAAACAAGGCGTCAGGAGGGCTGTGTCCCTTCTGGACTTTGGGGAGAACCTGTTACCCTACTTTTTCCAGCTTTTGCGGCTACCTGCATTCCTCAGCTCATGGCTTCTTCCACCATCATGAAAGCCAGCAGCAAACTATTCTTTCTTCTCTCTCTCACTCTGACTCCCCTCTGCCCCCTCCTTTGCTGGAAAGGACCCTTGTGACTATGTTGGGCCCACCTGGGTAATCCGGGATCATCTCTTTAGGGTCAGCTGGTTAGCTTACTTCAGTCCATCAGCAATCTTGACTTTCTTTTGCCTGTAACCTAACATAGCACAGGTTCTGGGGGTTAAGACGTGACTATCCCTGGCTTTAATGGAGGCACCTTCTTTCTCAGGGAGAAGTCGCACTGGGGAGTCAGGGGGCTTGCCATTCAGTCCCAGTCCTGCTACCTAACTGCTGTGAGACTTTGGCTCTTCACTTTATTTCTCTGAGCTTTTTTTCTCCATCTTCAAAATGGGCACAGAAATTTGGATTTATAATTGTGCAGTAGACTTCAAAAAGGTTTGCTGGGATGAATTGAATTCTTTGAGTCTAGTTTATTCTGATGAGTTTGCTGCTCAGTCCAAAAGTAATGTTACTCAGCAGTGGTAAATCTTGACTTTGCTAGAATGGGTTGGGGATGTGGGAAATCTAAAACCAGATGAAAAAATTGGCTCAGCGTAAAGCTTGATATGAAGTATGAGGGATTGGGGAGATGGCATGAGTGGGATGGGTATTTGGGTAGGCCAGGGTTGTAGGATCTCTTCACAAAAGAAGGTATAAAGAGAAGCTGCATTTGACCTCCACCACACTGTGGCTGAAGGCTGCCCCTAAATAGCAGAATGTTCAGCCAGGCTGGGAATGGTTAAACAAAATGTTATATCTGGCTGGAATGGATCTCAAGATCATTTCTTAGAAGTCCACATGCAAAGTTGAATCTCTTCTTCAAGATCCCCAAAAGTTGTAGCCTAGATTGTTCATGAACTCCCCTAGTGATAGGGAGCAAGGCAGGGCAGCTCTCCTTAGAAAATCTTACTCTGACCACATTTCCTTTCATTGACCTGAGCTCAGTCTCACTGTCTCTTTCCCCAGTGTTAGCTTTTCTCCATGAGTGCCACAGAGAATTATCAAACCACCCAAGCCAGGGCTGTCCTAACAGCTGACCACCACCCGGCATCACTCTCAGAGATCACCAAGCAGCCACACTCACACGTTGCAGGGGTTTCCTTGGATAAGGAGGCTGGCCAGGGCCTCTGGATTCTGAGCACATCTCCCATTGGTCATCACAGACCACAGAGAAATCAGGCAGGACTCTTTCTCAGGAAAATGATAGAGGGCCCAGTGGAGTCCCTCAGTTCCTCAGATGGAAGGAGGAAAGGGCAGGGTGGGATCGGGGCAGAGACCGCAAATCCTGCCACTGTTTTAGCCTGCATTTGGAAGCAGCCCAAGAGCTCCAAGGATTGATACAGCTTGGTTCAAATGACAGAAGGAGACTTCAGTGTATCTAAGGACCTGTAAGTGGCAGGAATTCTAGTCTTATATAATACAGACTTGAATAGAAAGCAATTTTTCCTACATGTATTTCTCATAAGAAGAATCACCTTATAATAGAAAGCAGTTTCGACCAGGTGCGGTGGCTCACGTCTGTAATCCTGGTACTTTGAGAAGCCAAGGTGGGCAGATCATCTGAGGTTGGGAGTTTGAGACCAGCCTGACCAACATGGAGAAACCCTGTCTCTACTAAAAATGCAAAATTAGCTGGGTGTGGTGGCACATGCCTGTAATCCCAGCTGCTAGGGAGGCTGAGGCAGGGGAATTGCTTGAACCCAGGAGGCAGAGGTTGCAGTGAGATGAGATGGCGCCATTGCTCTCCAGCCCAGGCAACAAGAGCGAAACTCTGTCTCAAAAAAGAAAAAGTAAGCGGTTTTTTCTAAATGTATTTCTCATAAGAAGAATCACCTTATAATTGAATCCTTACAAAAGTTGTGTTATACAGCACTGTCTCAATTGTTTTATTCTGTGACAACAGGTTACTGTTTGTGGAAGGGGCACATTTGCTTGTGATATAAACATAGTCAGTGCTAGTTTAGATGCTTGTGGCAGTCACTCAATGGAATTGGCTTCACACACACACCCAAAGCTGCTTAATGGATTTAATCATTTTTCCTGTGGCAATGTTCTCACAAATGCAAGTTAAACTGCCGTGAACAATTATTTTAAAGATCTATGAAAGAAAAGCCTCCTTAGAGTTAGTGGTTATATTCTAAGGATCCTCGAAGATGGGTGGGTATTTGGGGCCTGGGATAAAGTTTTCAGTGACAACATCATGGATGGCTTCAAAAGATGTGTCTCTCCTGAGAAGCCTGGATGCACGAGGATGTGGTGCATGATACTACAGCATGCTCTGGAAAACTGAGTTGAGGAGTTAGAGTGTTTTAGAGGCATCAGAAACAGTGATATCAAAGAATAAATGGTTTGCCAAATGCGTATGTCAAATTAGAAATATTTCTAAATGAACACATAGGCAGAGTATTACATTTCCATGTGTAAACTAAATTAATACATTAAATGTTAGAAATAGACGCTTACCTTTTCAAAGAAAGGTACATTCAGTATTCCATGTTGACCTGTAAGGAAGGCGGAAGAGGAACCACTGTCCACATCTCATATGTTAGGAAACTGAGGTACAGAGACCACAGAACCAAAACCTAGGGCCTGCCCCACCACACCACTCCACTCTTAAGAGAAAAGATTTGGCCAACTCCTGAAAAACCTGGCTTGAAGGACAGCAGGCCAAAGACAAGAGATGCCTGGGCTGCTTGGAGCAAGTGGGTATAAATCTGTGACTCCCGGCAAGGTCCCTTCCAGCCCTACCTTCTGAGGGCGGAGCCCAGGGAGGACGAACCACCACCAAGGGTTTTCCCTGTGGCTTCTTGATTTCCCTGGGACAATTTTTAAAAATATATTTAAGTTTGGCTATTTTATTTCTTAAGGATTAAAAATTAGTCCTTAAAAGTTTGGGGAAACAAACTCAAAACTTCATGTGAAATACACAACAAAAATTGAAATTCCAGTAAAATGTAAGGACAATAAAACAAAGAAACACAAATACTTGCCTGGCTTGAAGAAGATTCCTGTGCAAATCATCCCCAAACTGGTATCTATAGAGGCTATTTTTTCATTCATTCTAAGTTAAGATATTGTATCATTTGAAGAGAGATTTAAACAAAGGTGAGCATCATACTGCTGTTTTCAGTTTTTCACATAATATACAAGCATTAAAATTGGAAAGAATTTAGGATCTTCTACATGGATCTAGATACTGCTTAAGAAATATTGAAAATGTTTATTAGTGATGGCGATTTATATGATCAAGTTAAAATATGTTATAGTATCTTCTGTGATATAACAGGTGATATATATAGCCCCCTTATAGTGTTTCAGTGTGGAAATGTGAAAATTAAGATTCATTTCCAAACCTAAGTATATAAAATGTTATGGATAATTTGCTTCTCCAAATTAAGGTTAATTAAAAAGGGTCTAAGAAACATTAACTCAACAAAGGTTGTTTTGTCTGGCATTTGTGTCAACAGAGTGCATATTATATGAAAATCTTGATTATAGACCATAATGAATGCTTTTGCTAGAATGAAGTCTAGGAAATTTCCTGGAAAAATATGTAATCATTATGAATTGTTTTTAAAAAGCCATTTAATAGCTTTGGACTCTGCCTCTCTTTCAGGGGCCAACCCTGGCAGAGCTGGGGCAGGAGTGTGGAAGCAGGCAGAGACGATACAGACTTGGCTGCAATGCCCAGTGAGGAGAACAAGACAAGGGGGATGAATAAAGACTGAGAGCCTTCCGCCCTGAGGTTCTTGAAAAAATGGTGGCTCACACCTGTAATCCCAGCACTTCGGGAGGATTGTTTGAGCTCAGGAGTTTGAGACCAGTGAGGGCAACGTAGTGAGACCCCATCCTAATGAAATAAAATAATAAACATAAATATACATTTTAATTTAGGAAAAGAAGGAAAAAAAAGGTCTATGCTTTCTTTCTTTCTTTCTACGATCTCGGTTTGAATGAAACCGAGTTTGATTTTGGGCTAATTACTTTCAGTTCCTTTATCAATAAAGCAGAGATAGCCAACATATCCCCCAAAGGTGCTTTAAAGATTAAGTGTACCAAAAGCAGCCTACAGTGGTTAAGGTCGCAGAGATGGAGGCTAATATCTTGATTCCCGTGCTTGCTAAGTGATTCCTCAAGCTGTCTGAACTTTAGTTCCTTAGGTGTATGGAGAGTCATCCCCGCCTCTGGCTGAACCGGTGAGGATCAACATCAGCCGGCACGGTGGCTCTGAGCTACTGGAAGGACCCCAGACCTGTTCATGTACCATTCCTTTGCTCCCTATTTTATTTCACAAAATGTTTGGGCATCTATTGTGTGCTGCGAATGTGAATACATTAGATAATCAAATAAAATAAAACAAAGAGAATAATGATAAGTGGGAGCATTGGGCCCATGGTCCAGGATGCCCTGGGCAACACTCCTTGACTGTCGGCTATGGGCTTACATCCTTTTTTAACTCACATCCTTTCTTAACTGCCGGCTTATGGGCTGCTGTCCCCCACCCAGGCCTGTGCTGGTTCATTCATGCATGCTCAGCACTGAGGCAGCATCCCTGACCTGGGTAGCTGCTCAGGAAATGTGTCTAGAATGAATGAATCCTTTACATTGTAGGCTGTAGGTTTAAAAGAGCTGAACTTTGGGGCCAGAAACTGTTCAGACTCAGAGAAAAATTTGCAGAGGTTCAGATTGGTTTGAAGTAATATTGACTCCTGCCCAGCCTTTAAGAGCCAGCCTGTTCCGGGGTCGCCTCCTTTCTGAAGGCTTCTCCTGTTTCCATGGCTCACAAATCCAGTTTTCTCTCACCTTTTTGAGCACTTGCTGTCCATAGAGGACAATTTGACACTGAATGCATGATTCTTCCCTGTCCATGTCTAAGTATTGCTCTCTAGCATCCAGCAGCTCCTGGTCCTTCTTATCTGAAATGGCTCTGGAAGTTTCCTGCATTCGCATCATTTTGATTTTGCTGAAAACTTTTGAGTTTGGGGGATAATCTCCAGAAATAGTTTAACTTCTCTAAGCCTCCATTTTCTCTTTTATATAATGGAGATAAAAATACCTGCCTTAGAAGGTTGACCACATGAACTGACTCATTCACTCAGAAAGGATTTTTCCAGCATCTACTATGTGCCAGCCACTGTTCTAGGTGCTTGGAATAGATCTGTGAGCAAAAGAGAAAAAATAACCTCTTCATTCATAGATTGTACATTCTAGTTAGGGGTGGCAAGTGATAGATATAAAATATAAGATAATGTTAATAGTAGTTTAAGCAGTGATGAAACCTACAGAGAAAAACAGAGCAGGAGTTGGGTGATGGATGACAAATTAGCAACTTAAAAAAAACACAGAAATACTAGTTTATTATTATTTTTTATTTATTTGTGTTTGAGGCGGCATCTTGCTCTGTCACTCAGGCTGGAGTACATGGCATGATCTTGGCTCACTGCCACCTCTGCCTCTTGGGTTCAAGCGATTCTTCTGTCTCAGTCTCCTGGATAGCTGAGATTACAGGTGCATACCACCATGCCTGGCTAATTTCTGTATTTTTAGTAGAGACGGAGTTTTGCCATGTTGGGCAGGCTGGTCTTGAATTCCTGACCTCGGGTGATCTGCCTGCCTCGGTCTCCCAACCTGCTGGGATTACAGGTGTGAGCCACTGTGCCCGGCCTATTAGTTTATTTTTTAAGTCTATACTAACAAAATTAAAGCACTCATCAATTCTGTACACTCTCATAAGCTCCCCTGAACTTCCACAAAGGCAGTGTCCAGCACTGCCACATGTGTTGGTGTTGGCCTTGATTTCTCCATGGCAATTTTCGGAAATGAGAATGCTGCTTCTGTGGTCAGAGGTGAACACATACTTGTTGGATTGAAAAGAAATCAGACACAAAAGGAAATGGAGGAGCATCTGGCTGTTCCCAATCCTTCTCTGCTGGGTCAGAACAAACCCACACATCAGTTGGGGTTGTTTTTCATGAATGGAATGGCTAGTGGTGACTGTTCATTGAATTGGGAACTGGGAGGGGCTAATGACCCAGATGAGTCAGGTTACCTTCTAGGACATTTCCGATCCAGACACTCATATTAAAGTATGGTGTCATTTGGAGAATTCAGGAGGCCTCCTCCAATTCTCCTCTAGTACAGTAAGATTCTTTGACCCCAATTTCTTTGGGCATTGAACAGGCCAATAATTATGACCTAAATAAAAAATGGGGATTCTTCATCTAACAGGTAGGAGAGACCATTGGTGATTTTATCTAATCCAGAACTTGGTGTTACGTAGTTGCCATACCTGTTTGTGTTCTCTTCAAGTGTTGGCGAATTATTCTTAGTATGAACTGGGTCATTTTTTCAACAAATGCTCCTTGAGCTCTTGACTTGTGCCTGGCATCCTACTAATTCTTGCCCTCATGGAGCTTTTAGTCTAGTGAAGAAGACAGGCATTTAACTGCAGGATTGTAATATTGTTTGGTAAGTGCAGTGTGTCTGGAGTGGGTGACAGAGATAGGATATAAGGGGGAAGAAGTAGGCAGGACCTAGATGATGGACTTCTAAGTCCTGTTGAAAGCGTGGGGAATGTTTCAGCAGTGGAGTGAGACAACTGGCTTTGCGCTAGATGGGTCACTCTGCCTGTAGAGTCGAGTTTGGAATGGAAAGGCAAGGCAAGTCTCTCAAGGAAGGAGACCAGTTAGCAGGCTGGCACAGGGGCCTTTGGCTCCTGACTCAGTGACCTTTCTCTGCCACGTTATTGAGAAGATGCTACAGAAATGCTTGGTTTGGTGACTCCTGAAGGGCCTGCTTGTAAGAATTGGTTGGGCCCTTTTAAAATTTCTGTTGTCCCATTTTTATCTTTTTTTCATCTTAGAGATTATGATTTACTTTGTCTTGGATGGGACCAAGACTAGTCTTCATTAAACTAATTTCACCTGATGCTTATTGAGGAAGATCTGGGTGGAAATCTATATCGAAAACACACACTGAATGTGATTTCTGTGAAGAGACGGCTCATGAAAGAGCAAAGAGGCCTCTCTGGTTGAGACGGTTTCTGAATGACAGTCAACTGCTCAGGGAAAGGAGAACCCCTAACCCTTTCTGTCCAGTTCTTGCTATAGGGTGTAACAGGGAGTAGGTGTCTAAGAATGAGAAACCACTTGTTGAATGAATGAATGAATGAATTGGAGTACTTGATTCTGGAAATGGTCTAAGGCATAAGCAGAGGAAGTATAGGTAAGGTGATTGGAAAACTTATGCTTTTATTTATTTGTTTTTTTGAGATGGAGTTTCCTTCTTGTCACCCAGGCTGGAGTACAGTGGGGTGATCGCCACTCTCTGCTACCTCACCTCCTGGGTTCAAGCGATTCTCCTGCCTCCGCCTCCCGATTAGGTGGGATTATAGGCACCCACCACCATGCCTGGCCAATTTTTTGTGTTTTTAGTAGAGATGGGGTTTGCCATGTTGGACAGGCTGATCTTGTACTCCTGACCTCAAGTGGTCCACCTGCATTGGCCTTCCAAAGTGCTGGGATTCCAGGTGTGGGCCACCACACTTGGTCAGAAAACTCTCATTCTTAGGGCTCTTTCTCCTTCTATTTTGTGACATGACAGTGACGCAAAATTTTGAGGACTGATCTAGAAATGCTTAAGAACATCATGCATGTATTGGATGGATGGAATCTCAGAGTAGATGAATGCTCTTCTGTTTTCAACAGTTTTCCTAATTAGCTGGATGACTGTGGCCATGGAATTATCTTTTCTGTCTTAGTTTTATCATCTGCTGAATAGTGCTACTGATGCCTCCAGTTCCTGTCACACCCAGAGATTCATTCAGTGCACAGATATGAAAGGTCTGATTGGAACCACCCATGGACTAGCTTCTAAGGCTGCAAAGATAAGAAGGCAAGATGGCTGCTCAACCAGAGAAGACCACTCCTTCATTAGTGGTTGACAAACTTGCATCAGGTTCCTGCAACATGCCTGGCACTGTGCTTGTGAGGATCAAAACGGATGGATGCTGGGGAAAGCACTTTGACATAATGTCTTGAAAAATATAAAGCATTAATTCAAAGTTTGGCATTGATCCAAATGCCAGTGTCTTCCCCTGTTTGATGGTCGGGAATGGCTAACCCATCCTTCAGGAACCAAGCTTGGAAGTCATTGTGTAGTTCCCAGTTAACCTCCTGCAGGTGTCCTTTCCATTACCGTCTTTATTATACATGATGTTCTGTTTGGATGTTTGTTTCCTCCCTCAGTGTTTACATACCTTTAGATGAAGGATGGTCTATTATTCATATGTCAACCTCCACCAAACAACGGATGCTTAATATCTGCTTATGTAATTTAGTGAATATAGTTTTTTGCCAATGGGAGTTCTAAACTGTATTTAAGTAATGCTCCTGGTGAGGCAGATGCTAAATAGTTTTATAAAATGTAAATTTACATATACAGTTTAACATAGGTGTAGTTTGCTATGTCTTCCATTTTAAGATGTAATAAAAGAAATCACAAATTTGGTAGCATTTCAAGGGTTCACCATTTACAGTGAAGCATAGAAAGTGCTCTCTCTCTCTCTTTCCTCTCTCTCTCTCTCCCTTGGGGTGTGTGTGTGTGTGTGTGTGTGTGTGTGTGTGTGTGTATTTTCTCCTGCGGCCTGGGGGCAAGGAAAGAATACTGACTAACTTCTGTGTGTTGCTTCCAGGGACCAGAGGCTGATTGCGGTTTCGAATTGTTTTTATTAATTATTTTAATAATGTTTTGCAAATAAATTGCCTTATGCAAAAGCATTTGAGAGGGTGTGCATCCAAAGAATTTCTGTCTAGCTACAGCAGGCATTTCATGTTGGAAAAAACTTCTTTAAGGCAGAGAGAATGAGAAGAATGCCTAGACAGCAGGACTCTGTTTAGAAAAAGAGAAGGAAGGATTGTAAAGAGGAGTGGGTGGCAGGAGAATGGCACAAAGAGAGACAGAGTAAAGCAGATGAAGAAAAAGAGGACAGTTTCACAGAGGGAGATAGAGAGCAGAGGTGAAGAGACCAAGAAGTAGAGAGAGATGGAGTTTCAGAGGGACAAGGCCTGAGATGGGGACACATGCATCATCAGAGTCAAAGACACAGAGACAGATGCATTGGGAAAGACAGGGAGAGACAGCAGGCCTGGGAGCATCTGCAGCACAGGCATAAGGCTTTGTATGATTGCTGGATAGATTGTGGCTAGGAAGCATTGCCTATAATTGGTCCATGGGGAATTTTTAATAAAATCTTTAAAGCGATTAAAGGCCATTTTATTGAAAAGAGATCTGGGCCTCTTTGATGAAGAGAGACCAACCTGGGCCATTTTCTCTCCCCGTGCTCAGCTGCTGTTTCAGTTGCTCCTTGGAGAAGTGGTTGTGGCTTTGCCCCCCTGCTCTTCCTCTTGCCTGTGGCAGAGCTGGGGAGCTCCCCTTCCCCAGGTAATTTGAGAGAGAGACCCAGCATAGGCCTTGGTTTCTTTGGTTCTGCTGCACAGATCTCAGGCCTTGCTGGAACAAAGGCTGTTATTTTTACATCTTAAATCACTGTTGCAGAGAGCAAATGCAACTTACAGTAATTCCTTTGCTCCTGAGCCTTTCTTTGGGGTCAGACCTGGTAGGATTTTAAGAGTTTATCAGGCAAAAATAGATAAATAAGTAAGTAAGTAAGTAAATAAATACAGTTAGCCAAAAGCATGGTCTGGATGGTTTCTTCTCGCTCCTGAGGTCAGTGACCCCATCCAGGCCCCTCACCATGATGTTACTCCTTAGGTTAAAGGAGAACAGGCAAGAAAGAGGAAGATAAGATCCCAGAGATCATCAGTTCATGTCTCTCATTTTACAGACAGAGACTGAGGTGCTGAGAACAGGACTGACTAGAACCCTAAGGATCTGTGTGCAAGACTGGTGCACGTATTCCCATGGAGGCAGAAGGGCACCTCTGCCATCAGCCTGCTGTCTTGACCCACACCTGTGCCCATGGCAGACATCATGAATCAATCACAGGCATCACTAATCAATTAGGACCTGCTGCTTCTGGACCCTTCTGAAGACTGTGCTTGGGGGGCAGCCACAATCATTTAGATTCTGCATGTGGGATGCATCCTTTTTACCCTTCCTGCACCAAACACCGCTCTCTTGCTGATGTGTGTTTGTGTTTCTTATGTAGATAGCTTTATAGTCTTAATCTGTGCCCCACTGTCCACTGGCTAATAATAATAACACATATGATATTAGAGTTAGAAGGGATCTAGCCTATCCTTTCTCAGGAATCTAAGTGTTGTTTATGCAGGAATGTGAGGGAATGGGCAGGAATGTATCATCCAGTCTCAAGGGTTATTTATCTCCATATGTTTTAATGTTTATTTTCGGTGGCCAGAGAGTACCTGTAGTTAGACTATATGAATTTGTGTTTTGGTTCTTGGCAAGGAAGTTTTATTCTTCCTTGGATAAATTGATAAAACCATTGCTCAGAGAAAGGCCAAGTTCATACAGCACACCAGCTGATGCTTTAATCATTCCATTGGTGAGGGAAGGATTTCACCCTAGGGTTATGGGATATGGGAATGGCCGCACCTATGACATCTGACACTGAATAGGTGAGATGGATAGTTTATTCCTCACATATAGTCACAGCCCCAGGGGGAGGACACCACATACCACACTGGTCCCCATGAGGATTGTATGTGGGATAAGAGTGAGCAACCAGGCTGTGGGAGGCAGGCTTATTGGCGGGGTGCCCCCTGCTTCCCATAAGAGGATCTGATTGGCTTATTTTACCAACTCTGTGGGTTGGAGGGGAACTGAACTGAAACACACTCTTTAGGGATAAGCAGGAACTATGCCTGGTGTCATGATAGGTAGGGTTGTTTATCTAAGAGACTTTATCCTTGGGAGCGGAGGAGGGAGGGGAACTTTCACTTAGTCCATCCGAGGCCCTCCCAGTTTCACCAGATGTCAAGGAAACCTGCCATATTGGTCCTTAACTTTAGGCCTTACACCACAACTGGGATAGGGAGAGCTGAAATTTGAACCCAGGGCTGCTGGCCTGCAAAGCCTGTGATCTTTCCCACCCGCCATGCAGGCTCCTACCAAAAGCTTGTTTTGGAATCAAATGTGAGCAAATGGTTCTTCTCCGTGTGTGTTTGCATTTGTATTTCCTTGCACCTGGGCATTGTTTAATAATATAATTAATTTTCTTCCCAATTTCCTTTTGTACTGTCACGTTGGAGTGGTTGGGAGAACCAAATTATTCTAAATTAATTCAGGCTTTGTCTTAGAATCAGAGAATGAGGTAACCAGTCAGTGGGACTGAATACAGCCAAGGCTGGAAAACACAGATTCGTTGAGCTGACAGGAGTTGTGCCCCACTTAAATAATTAGAACGTGACCATGAATACAAATGAGTAGAGTAGATACCTTGGCAGATTAATATTCATGCTGCCGGAGGATCTTAAGTCTTACAGCAGGAGTCTCCCTGGAGTTCCTTTAAACAACACACTTCCTGCGTGCATGTAAAATAACACTCCAAGTATATATCTACTCTTTACAACCTATGAAGGTTTTGGGGTCATGGCTGTTATGAAAGGAGATATAACATTGATTTAAAAAAATCAGATGGTGACGCTGAATAAAGAGAGGAATAATGATGATACCAGTTCATACTGTGTGTGTCTGCGTGTGCCACTGTGCTAGGCATTTCCCATACATTTTCTTCTTTATCTCACAAGATCCTCTCAATGCAGGTAGTATTATTATTCTTTTAAGGTGAAGAAATCGAGGCTTAGAGAATTTACTTGTCCCAAGTCACCCAACCAGTAATTGATGGAGTTTACTTACTACTTTACATTACAGAGCAGCTGTAAGGATGAAAAGCAATGGTGTTTAATGATTTAGCACCATGTCTGTTATGTACTATGCCTCCTATAAATAAGAGTTCTTATCCTTATTCTGATGTTATGTATCCCAGTGACTCTCCTGTGACTATATGTGTTGGTGTCCAGTGCAGGGCAGGTCCTTGCTGCAGATCCATGAGCTCCACTATGGGGGCAGATGTAACTTTGATCTGAGGGTCTTTACCCACCATGGTCCTCACAAATTCTTGATGTCCAAAGGCACTGGAAATCCCCAAGAAGAAACTCATTATAGTGGGTTGATTGATGTCCAACAAGAACATATTGGTGTCCTAAACACTGGAACCTGTGAATATGAACTTATTTGGGAAGAGGCTTTTTTCAGATATAATTAAGGATCGGAAGATCAGATTATCTTGGATGTACCTGGTGGGCTCTAAATCCAGCGACAGTGTCCTTGCCATTGGTGAGACACATGGAGAGAGGAGGAGAAGATGATGTGAAGACAGGGCCAGAAATTAGAATTGTGTAGCCACAAGCCCAGGAAGACCTGAAGTCACCAGAAACTGGAAGAAGCAAGACAGGGCTGTCCTCTAGAGCATTCAGAGGGAGTGCCGCCCTGATGAGTTCTGGATTGCAGACTTCTGCCTCCAGAATCGTGACAAATAGCTTTCTGTGGTTTGAAGCCACCAAGTCTGTGTTGATTTGTTAAGAGCACTCCAGGAAATGAATATACCCAAGTGTCCCTAGGACCTCCTCCCGGTGAGGCAGGAAGATGATCAGCCTGAGTCCCCAGAGCCCCAGGCTGTTGCCCTGCTCTGCCACCAATGGACTGTGGGTCTTGAGAGTCCCATCTGTTTTGCTCTCTGAGCCTTAGTTTCCTCATCTGTGAAATGAGAGGGTTGGGGGGACGTGATTATGAAATGGGAACACGGAGTGACCACAGGTAGAGGTTAGAGATTTTGGAGATATTGAGGCTGGAATCGTCAAGTAGTTGTGATATTTGGAGAGGCACAGGGGCTGGAGGGCAGCAGGAGAGAGGGAGGAAGGGGTGAGGCAGGGGGCATGTCCGTTCTGTGTATTGGGCGACAGACACAGAACAGCTGTGTGTCTGCGCCCCTTGGAGGCAGCAGTTGATTCTGTCCCTAGCTCACTTTGCTGTGCCTGGAGAAAGCCAGCTACGTGGGGGGGGTGTGGACTGCCAGTTGGAACCAGTTCATTCCAGTCAGCCACAGCGATGTGACATGGTAGCGAAGAAGAAGAAGAGTATCACCCCCGTCATTTGAGATCATTCGGCTGCAAATGATGAGAGAAACATTTAAGATAGTCCTGCACGATTTTTTTTTTTAATCCCAGAAATAATTTTTTTGACCTAGTTTTGATTGCATTCAGGATGTGGTTATACTTAACTGAGCTGAACTACAATACGCTTTACTCAGTGTCCTGGAATCACCTTCAGAGCTACTTGTGTGCTGGGGTCTCTGTGCTGGGTGGTGGAGCCAGCCGGGTGAGGCTTCACCTGAAAGCAGAGCAGGTCGCTGTGGCTCAGAGATCAGGAACACGGGACTCTGGGACGGGACTGCACTGGCTCTGCCACTTACAGCTGTGTGACTCCAGCTGAATTACTGCCCTCTCTGAATCCCAGTTTACCCAGCTGCACAGTGGGTTTAAATGTGCCTTCTTTTGGTAGGGATTTGCTCATTGGATTTTCACAACAGCTCTGTGAGATAGAAGCTGTTAGTGACCTCATGCTGTAGATGAAGACTTGGCCCCATGGGGAGGTTAAGTAACAGTTTCATGGCCATCTCTTATGGCCATACAGTGGCCAAATCAGGAGTCTGACTTGAGTCCATGCTCTTAACCATTGCCCCTCCCTGCCTTTCCAGATGATGGATGTTCAGGAATGAGTTTTGCCATTTTGTGGGGGAAGGTCAGTGCTGCCCACTCTGGGGGTTCAGGAGGGAAGAGAGATTGCTAGAATGTGGACCCAACTCAGTGGGATTGGGTTAAAGTCCTGGGACACCAATGCGTTTGGTGGGCAGCTTTCTTGTCCTTTCTCAGAAATGGTTCCTTTTGGTCCTTAACGGCAATAGTGATCTGTCTTGGAAGCTGCTGTGTCCTTCAGATGACATGCATACTGTGTTACCCCCCTCTGAACAGGTGGCAGAGGGGTGGTGGTGGGATGTAATTACATGGTAATACCCTATTTTATCAGATCACATCAAACAAATAATTCTGGCTTCTCCCTGGAGAGGGGATTGGCATTTTAACAATGTGTGGGACTTAGGAAGGGGCTCCCAGTCTGGCCATCTGAGGTCTCCTGCTTCCTCTGCCTACATCTCCAACTTCATCTCCTTCCCACCCTTTTCCAGGACCTGCTTCTCTCTATGTATGCTGTTGTATGGCTTTGTGCTTTTGTTCATGCAATTTCTTGTACCTGAAATTCTCTCTCTCCACTGTCTACCCTGAGAATTTCTTCAGGCCTAAGCTTAAGGATCCATCATTTCCTCTTCCAGGCAGCTGACTCTCTAGTTGCGGAGGCAGACAGACAAGTAATGGACAAATAATTATGCATTACCATTTGAAAACGAAGTGCTTAGTGAAATGGAGAGTGGTGGGAGGAGGCGTCCCTGAGAGTCCCTGAGATACAGCTGCCGGAAGGGGAGCCAGTCAGGCCCAGTGCTGGGGGCGAGTGCAGCTGGTGGAAGAGAACTTCATTCTTGGAGGATCATGTGTTCTGAGATCCTAAGGTGGGAAAGCTTGTGTGTTCTAGGAACTAAAGGAAGGCCAGGGGAGCTAGAAAGTCATGCACAGTGGGGAGAATAGTAGCAGGTGGGTTTGCAGAGGCACACCTGCAGGATAGAGAGTTTAGATTTAAATATAATGCAAAACATATGCTTTGAGGCTGCCCCTCTGGCAGCTCTGCTGAGACTTGGTGGGGAACCAGGTGAGCGATCACTGGAGTGATCGGTGGGAGTGAAGGGAAGACAGATGTTTCTGGATTTATTCTGGAAGGCAATGTGCAGATAAAGATAAAGGAGGAGTCGGGATGGCTCCTGGGTCTCTGATTGGAGCAACTGCATTAGATGGTAGTGTCATTTCCTGAGAAGGGCGATCCTAGAAAGAGCCAGTTTGGAGGTGACATCCAAGCGTCTGCCCCAGACTTGCAGGCAGTGATTGTCTGTTGGTGTGGGCTGGTGGAGGCACTGACCAGGCATCTGGGTAGAAAAACTGTAGCTCTGAGTGGAGGGTATAACCTTTCTCTCTTTCTGACGCTGATGGTGCAACACCAGCACTAGAGGCCTCATGATCCCAGCAAAATAAGAAGAGAGACAGAAAAGATGGAACATTGGAACTAGTGTGAGGATTTGGACCTGGCCCCTTCCTGGCTCCCTTCGGGAAATGAAGTCTGCATTTGCCTGTCTTCAGGATCCAGGCGTTTCCCCTATTCTCTGTTTTTAAAGTTTAATTTCCTGTCTGATTCTGCAGCCAGATCCAGGTGCAGGGGTCATGTAGGCCAGTGTCTCGCATCTTCGTAGGATCTTTCATATGTTCCAACTTGTTCCTGCTTACGGAGGCTTGTCCCTCGTGTTCCTTTGGAAACCATTGTTTTTGCTGAGGACAGAACTACCAGCTGAGGTTAATAAGACCTTTCTCCTGTTTGGTGTTACTGCCTATCATCTGCCCCAAGTGAATCCCCCATGTTGTCCCCACCTCTACACACCCTAGGTCAGGCAGCAGCATTTTGGTGATAACCTGTCTTTCCTCTGCTCCTCTGTGCTCTTCCTGTAGATTTGAAGAATTAAAAAAAAATGTGTCCTGCCTGTACCTTGTGTCTTCTGTTTCTTTCATCACCTGGTGGTTCTCGGAGAGCCTTTCCCATTTCCCAGCGTTGGCTCCTTGAGACTTATGGAACAATTCGTGACAAACTGTTGGACTTCCATTTTCCTAGCGGGTTTGTTGGGCCACGAACACTACCATTTCCCTGTTTTCTCTCACGTGCATGACTGTCATCTAGTCACCAACTATCTTAAAATATATGATTCATATCAAGAGATAATTTGAACACAAGACTGTGTATTATATATGCACATACACATAGATCTAATCAGAAATTTAGGAAACATAGCAAAGCCCTCCTAATGACAGGTTAACTATGAATCTTTTAAACATTCACCTCTGCCCCACATCCCCTGCTCAAACTCGTCCTGGTATATGCCACTCATGCCTTCCTGTTTCCCTTTCAAATCATGTTTACTTTTGGTATGAAAATTTAAATGTATTTCACACCAACCCAGGCAATTTTTTTTTTTTTTTT
>NW_016107328.1:4068951-4097521 GCF_001604975.1 Cebus imitator
TTTGCATCTCTACTACATGCTGGTCTGGGAGCTGGAGTGACAGAGGTCGATGGAGAAACCCAGGGGCCCTCTGCGCAGTGCTTCCCGGCATCTGAAACCCCAGTTACAGATGCAGACTCTCTCATCATAGACTCTAGGAACGCAAAACACATGGAAAGCATAGAAACATGATGCTTTTGCAACATCGTTTATCAACACATCTCGAGAACATGGGGGCTTGGTACAAATTGGTTATTCACTGAGGCATAAAGCAGTTAAATAAACACTTAGGCTTTCCCAGGGGATTCTTCCCTCTGTGAGTCTTTTCTGACCAGTGACCTCCCTTGTGTGCTGCCTAGAATCTGGTTCATCTATGTCTTTTGCATAATGAACACAGTCCACATGCTTCCGGGTGTCAGTCGAGAAGACATCAATTCCTGGTGCTGGATGCTTCTGGCTCAAGCGAAAAGGGCAAGTTGCCTGTGTCGCTGGGCTGGTCTTCTGGATGTGGCAGCCTGGAAGGCTGATGGACCCTCATCGTCTGTGTCCATGACACTGCCGTGATGTGTTCTAAGGCACATCAGGACTTACCCAGCCAAATACTCAGCATCTTGGGTGGGCAACCTGTTATGGACTGAATGTGTCCCTCCAAAATTCATATATTGAAATCCTAACTCCAAGTGTGATGGTGTTAGGAGGTGGGGCTTTAGGGGAGGTGATTATGTCATGGGGGAGAATCTTCATGAATGGGATTAGTGCTCTTGTACAAGAGACGCAGAGCGTGCTCCCATGTTCTGCTTACCATATGACACCACAAGGAGAAGGTGTCAGTCTGCAACCCAGAAGAGGGCCCTGACCAGAATCCAGCCATGCTGGCACTCTGATCTTGGACTTCCAGTATCCAGAACTGTGAGAAATAAATTTCTGTTATTTCTAAGCTACCCACTCTATGGTACTTTGTTAAAGCAGCCCAAACTGCTTTAATAGGACCCATGTATTCCAACATGGGAGTGCTGTTAGTTTTAGTCTTTGAAGAAGTGACATGTTTGGAAGAATGCAGGTTTTCCAGTAAGAGTACTGGGCTCAAATACAGGCCATATCAGCTGTTTTACTGATGTTGTATATCTGTGTTGCCTTGGCAAGTCACTTCAGGATTTTTGAGCCTCAGTTTTCTCATCTCTAAAATGGGCTAATAATATTGACCACCATAGATTTGTTTTGAGGATTAGTAATAAAACTGGTACAACACCAAGAACAGACTTTGTATCTACTGGCTGCATGGAAAACAGTCCTCATCTTTCTGAATATAAAGAGAGCATTCTCTGAGGGTACAGGCAGCTTCAGTGGTGGAGGTGGGTGGGGCTGTCCATTGCCTTTTCTCTGGCCCCCATGATGGTTTCCTTGGTAAGTATTTTAAGGCTAAAAAAAGGCTCTGTCTGGTCTCAGAAATCAGGACTCAGGCACTGGACTTCTTTTGTGACTTTTGCATCAGTGAATTAACAATAGTAAGACAGAGGGAGATAATGCTCTTAAAAGTAGTATTTAAATGAAAAATATTGCACTTACTGTGTTTTACTAATGTGACTCTGTTTTCAACGATGCCTGTGACCTGCAAATCCAGAAATCCAGACAAATGATTTAATAGTTTTCAAGGTTTTTACAGCTGAAAATTGAGAGGATGAAAGGCTCTGTGTTTAGGCCAAGGTGAGAGAACCCTGTTGTACAGCAGGGAGCCTGGGACCGGAAGGAATTTCATCCTCCTTCAAACACTGCTGTCATGCCTTAGCTCCCAAAGCATTAGGATTTTGGACTGGAAAGTATCGTATCGACATTTTTAGATTCATCCCCTTCTCAGTGATGTTGCCTGTCTTTTCTCGTACTTCTCCCATGTGCTGAACATCACCTACATGTTAGTTTATCTCACTTAATCCTCACGAAGTTGTCTATGGTAGATGCTGTAATGCCCATTTTACAGATGACAAAACTGAGGCTTAGAAATTGACTTGCTTTTACACTGTTGGTGGGAGTGTAAATTAGTTCAACCATTGTAGAAGACAGTGTGGCGATTGCTCAAGGATCTAGAAATAGAAATACCACTTGACCCGGCAATCCCATTACTGGGTATATACCCAAAGGATTATAAATCATTCTATTATAAAGACGCATGCACACATATGTTTATTGCAGCACTGTTCACTGTAGCAAAGACTTGGAACCAACCCAAATGCCCATCAGTGACAGATGGATAAAGAAAATGTGGCACATATACACTGTGGAATACTATGCAGCTATAAAAACGATGAGTTCATATCCTTTGCAGGGACATGGATAAAGTTGGAAACCATCATCCTCAGCAAACTAACACAAGACCAGAAACCCAGACACTGCATGTTCTCACTCATAAGTGGGTGTTGAACAATGAGAACACAAGACACAGGGAGTGGTGCATCACACACTCGGGCCTGTTGGGAGGTGAGAGGCTAGGGGAGGGATAGCAGGTGGTTGGGGGATAAGGGAGGGATAGCATTAGGAGAAATACCTAATGTGGATGACAGGGTGATGGATGCAGCAAACCACTATGGGATGTGTTTTGTAACAAACAAACCTGCATGTTCTGCACATGTACCCCAGAACTTAAAGTATAATAATAAAAAAAAAGAAATTGACTTGCTTTATGTCACATGGCTTTTAAAAATTGAATTAGAACTTGCAAAGAAGTCTGACCATAATGCTACCTGCTGCTTTTCCTCACCTTTCTCTGTGCCCATCCCCCAACACCACTTACAACTACCTGCATTTTATTTGTATTTATTTTTTTATGAGACGTAGTCTCATTCTGTTGCCCAAGCTGGAGTGCAGTGGCATGGTCTCGGCTCACTGCAACCTCTGTTTCTCCTGTTCAAGTGATTCTCTGGCCTTAGCCTCCCAAGTAGCTGGGACTACAGACCTGCACCGCCATACCTGGCTAATTTTTGTATTTTTAGTAGACACAGTGTTTTACCAGGTTGTCCAGGCAGGTCTCGAGCTTCTGGTCTCAAGTGATCCGCCTGCCTTGGCCTTCCCAAATGCTTGGGTTACAGGTATGAGCCACCGTGCCTGGCCATCTACTCTTTAAATTTAGCAGTTGAGGAGGGTGAAACCCGAGTGGGGAATAAATGACTTACCCCTAGTCAGAGTCCGTTAGAGGCAGAGCGGGATTGAGACACGGAGCTCCTCCCTCCCTCGCCTGCTTTTCTCTGCTCTCCTGCCTGCCTCCCATGAGTGAGCACGCCTCATTAAACCCACACATAGCTGGCGACATTTCCTCAGCTCTGCCACAGATCCCTTCCTCTCGGCTGCCAGTGAGCGCTGCTCCTCTTCAGAAAGCCTATGATCTGAGCTTATATTTATCTTGTCCTCAGGCTTCAAAGTAATTGTTTCCTCCTCGCTTTCCTGTGGGTCACTCAATGTGGGTAATATGTGCTTACTCAGAAAAAACTAGCATTGCCTCTTATTCTGAAACACAGAGCCAGCATGCTCAGTGTTGTGTCCCTGATCTGATCCCGCTGGACTCAGGAAATCTCTGGAAGATGAGGGGGGCGTGGCTCGGTGGAGAAATACTCCCCTCATCTAGAGCCAGGAGTGCTTTTGCATCATGGACCTTGGGTGGATTGAAGCCATCCTCACTCTGCTGTCCTCTGGCTGGCTCATGGGTCTCCAGACCTACATCCTCTCAACCCCTAGGCCAACAGAAAGAGAATGCCTCTTTCCTGTTGTTGTCCACAGAGGTTCCAGAACTAGGTTCTGAATGATTGGCTTGTTGTCATTCTGGGAGCACTCCTGTTGCTTGGACTCCATTAGGAGGCAAATCTGTTTTGTTCATGGATGTATCCTTCTTATTCAGTGCCGTGCCTGGAATGAATGAATGAATGGATTTTACCCAGATCTGAGTCACATGACCATCTTTTTGCTAAGTGGTCAAGTCCCCAGCACATAGAGTGTGTGTGTCACCAGAACAGAGATCATATGCAGACTAGATTTCCAAAAAAAAATTAGATGTCTCCCATGGCTGTCCACATGCTGGGCGTTTTCTGTTTGCCCCTCCAAATCCATTCCCCACCCATGGGAGACTCAACTTGTAAATTTCACCAGTGGCCCCCTTGCCTCTGAGTTCTGACTAGATGCAGACAATGCAAGGAACCAGCAGGAGATGGGTGAGTCAGAGCAGGGAGGGAGGATTTGGTCCCCTCCCTGCTGGGCTGTTGTGGGCCACAGCTCCTCCAAGAGCCAGCAGCTTTCCTGAGAACTGGTCCCTCCCTTGGCCTTCCTAGTTGGAGAGATGGTAACATTTGTTATTGCCAGTCCCAGGGGCTTCACCTTCTCTTGTTGATTTCCTAAACCTTTCCCCACCTTTAGAAATAGTCCCTTTATGGGATGTTGCCCACTCTTGATGTTTGCATGAGTGTGTGGGATCAGACTCGTACAACCTGTCACATTAAACAAAGGATTAGATTTGTTCTGCTCAATTTCTTTGGGCAGAAGGAGGACCCAGTAATGGTGGTGGCTACTTGGACATAAGTTTCTCCCTGGAGAACTGTCAGCTCCTCTACCCTTCAAGCTCCCTCACACGTGTCCCCTTGCACATCTTAGCCCTTCTGTTTAGATTCCCTCTCTATCTGCTCCAACAGGGAATATCTGTCCTGCCTTTCAGTTTGAGATCAGAGGGACTCCCTTTGCAAAGCCTACTGCACTTACCCAGCCTTCCTCTCTGTACCCTGCAGCCTTCTGAGCTCACCTTTTCTCAGAGTGGACCCAGCCTTGAGAACCACCTCCCACTAGACTGGAAACCCCTTGAGGGCAGGTTTTGTGTCTAATTCCTCTCTGCAGCTTCAGTGCCTCATGCCTAATATCTATTCAATGTATGCACCTCTTGAGTGAATTTATGAATTTTCTTTTATGAGATGGAGTCTCACTCTGTCGCTCAGGCTGGAGTGCAGTGATACAATCTCAGCTCACCGCAGCCTCTGCCTCCCAGGTTCAAGTGATTCTCCTACCTCAGCCTCTTGAGTAGCTGGGATTATGGATGCCCGCCACCATGCCTGGCTAATTTTTGTATTCTTAGTAGAGACGAGGTTTCACCACATTGGCCAGGCTGGTCTCAAACTCCTGACCTCAGGTGATCCGCCTCAGCCTCCCAAAGTGCTGGGATTATAGGCATGAGCCACCCTGCCCTGATGAATTAATGAATTATTAAGCTGGTAAGTTTGGAATTCCAAAGAGAAGACGAGTTTTTGAATTCCAAAGAGGAAGTCCAGTTTGGAATTTTAAAGAGATGGTGTTGAGAGAAATACCATCTTAGCAATGAATATTTATAGAACTTAATTTCATTTTTAGAAAAGGAAAATTATTTTTTGCTTACAAACATTGAAATAACGACAACAACCAAAAATGTGAGTGTCTCAACACAAACGTCTCATTCCCAAACATGGAAGGTGTCTTCTGGTAGAACCTCCAGCCGCAGTCTGGGTCCTATTTCAGTGCCACCACTGTGGCCTGGGGTGAGTCATATGACCTCCCTGAACCTCTGGTTATTCTTTGGAGAAATGCATAGCTGGGAGGTGGCTACCAGCTGGGTTCTCATGCACATGAGTAGTATGGAGCAATGTTTCTTAATATTTTGTTCATGATGATTGCCGTGGTGAACCTTTTGAGACCTCTTCTTCCTTATCCCATGACATTTTCATGCCACAGATATACTGCATAGGTACTGTGGCCTGTGGAAGGGCCACACACCATTGTAATAGCTAAGATGGCTTTTGCTCTCTAATCACCAATTTTTTTTGTCCCATTGAGAATGCACAGTTTTGGTGATTTATCTCTCTTTGATGGCCAACAAAAGAACTGTCCAGACCATGGATAGCACCAGGGCTCAGAGCTGCTCTTGAGACATTCGTAGTCAGAGAACAGATAGAAATGGAATCCCGTCTGAGCCTGTGGTCTGCAGAGCAGCTCGGGTCCCTGAGCACTGTCACTGCAGAGACATGAGTCACAAGGCTGAATGTCACTGCCGTTTGGTACAGCAGCTAGGGGTCAGGCCCTGGAAATCCAGAGGTAGATGACTTGGCTTCTGCAGTCACGGAGCTCCCAGGCTCATGGGGTGATGGTGGTGTTAATATTCTAAGCATCAACATGGTGACATTTCCACCATGTTAGTGGAAATGTCAGGGGAAGGGACACCTCACTGGCCAGCCTGGTGGTGACACTCCTCTGGTGTTACTGCACTGGAACAGGCTGGAGTGGAGGTCCCTGAATCCTTATGCTTGCTACACTCAGGCTGGCAAAGACATCAGGCTGAGGAGCAGACCTGGGAGGAAATAAAGGCTGTGGGAGTGGAAATGAAGGACAAGAGGCCAGCTGCCTGAAGTGGAGGTTGAGGCAGTACATGGGTCAGAGGGAGGCTGAGAGCAGGCCCCTGAGGCCGACACCCATAGTTTTGCACACCTGTGCTAGCTTCGATGGCCTTTAATTTCCCTTGCTCTGGTGAGCTGATGCAATTGAGCCAGAGAACACCAGAGTGACATGATAACTGCCAGGTGTCTCGGACACAGCTGACAGCAGTTTCTTTCTGGGAGGTGGTCTGGGGTTTGGAGCCCTAACTCAGCCTGCTCTCCATCCCTACTTCTGCCGGGCATGTTGTTCCTCGTTCATTACTTATCACTCCACCGATTTCTTATTTACATGTTTCCATTTTGTCATCACGTATTTGATCTTGCAGGTGGCTCCAAATTCCTTGTGAAATGAGGCGGGTCATGCGTTTCTAACACGCACAGTCTGTTTGCTCCCTCTGTCTATTCTTTTGCTATTCTCCCACGTTTATTTCTCCTAAAAGGATCATGCCACCTGTCCCTCCACCTTTCCCACCGTCAGTCCATGGGGTTGGAGATGGATAATGGTATCAAGGGTTAAGCTCCTAAGGAGTCCCTTCCTACTCCTTCCTCCCCAGCTCCCAGTGACTCTTCTCATATCTGTTGTTTAGCCATTGCTGACTGCACATCCATCCCCCCAAATCATGGATTCAGCCATATCAGATGTGACAGGGCTTCTTTGGTAGAGAAGCTGCTGGAAATAGCAGCTGCATTTGACATGGCTTGGGCTGGTGGGGGCTCCGAGCAAGTCATCCTGCCTGATCCACGTGCTGCTCTGAATGTTAAATCTAGTGGGGTGAGGGGAGGCCGGGCATCTTCCTGCTCTGCCGGAGGGGATCCCTCCCTGGGCTTCCCTGGGTTTTCCTGCTCCCTCCTGATGCTCTATCCTTCTGCAGGGGCAAGCCATCTTCTAGAGATCCGAGGAACCTGTGGGACCAAGGGCCGGTGACCTTCCCCCTCTGTGATGCTGCAAATGGGGAAGGTGAAATCTCAACCGGCTATTGTGAAAATGAAATTAAATAATATAGGCTAAGCTCCTAACAGCGTGTATTACAGGAAGTCAATACATGCATAGATGTGCCCGTTATTATTAATTATTATTTCGTGTACTGGGACCTGAGCCCTGCAATTGAGAGGGGTGCTTCTCCAGGCTGCACCCACTCTGGAAAGCTGGGGCGGGCATCTCCTCAGGATGAATAATTCATCACCAGTCTCCTTTGCTCCCGAAGCAGCTCCTGGCAAACACTGCAGATGAATTCATTTGTCATGGGTGGGCGTGCGGGTGAGAACAGATGGGATTCCCCAGTCACGTGCTCCTGCAGACAGCGTGACACAGACACGCCGAGGAAGCCCTGCTTCTTGGAGGAGACGGGCAGGAACCTCAGCTTCTGAAAATGGATGCGGTGAATCTGCTGCCTGTACCATATGTGACAAAAGCTTTGCTCTGTTCTGGAAGAAAGGGGGTATTTTCCATCCTGCTGTGTCCTTGACAACGTGCGACAACATTTTTTAACCATTGCAGCGCACGCATCTCCTGGGAATTAGAGGATCAGTTTATTTATTCATTTCACAGTCATTTCATTCCTCCTGGATTCTGGCCTGTCTAGGCGTGGGGGAACGGAGATAAACAGAGAGCTGGATAGAATGCTATGGATACTCAAAGGGGTGTGAGCTACATAGAATAGGTATTTAATAACTTTCTGCTGAATTAATAATCAGCTGTTGACTGAAAGGCTACTTAACCTACTGAACCCAGCCTGAGGCAATCAGGGAAGGCTTCCTGGAGGAAGTAATGCTTAAGCTAAAGTTTGAACGGTGACTTGAAATAACGTAGGTGAAGGAAGATTTTGAGGCATACAAGGAAATAGTGTTTTCAGGAAGCTGCAAATAGGAGCTAGATTGTGGAAGTTCTGACACTGCTGGAGGTTTGTGCATGATCCAGTGGGAGCCACTGAAGGTTCTGGGTAGGAGGGGAACTTGAGATCATTTGTAGCATGGCAAGAACACTTTGGTTGCATGATATAGACTAGGTTGAAGAAAGGACACTTGGAAAATGTGAGATAAGTTTGTGCATTCATTCATTCACTCATTCACTAATTCATCCATTCATCCTTTGACTTAGGCAAGAAACCCTTCATGAGAGCCTAGTGTGCAGTACAGTGTGAGGTGTCAGTGGAGAGAGGAGGTCACAAAGCCAGTGTGCTGGGAGGTGGCCATGGGACACTGAGGCCGCCTTCCCGGTCACTTGCTTGATCACTTTGCTTTAAATGATCCAGGTCAACAGAACTAAGTGCTAGGTTTGACTGGGACCACAATAAGACCCTGTTTTTCAGTTGGGGTCCATTTATAGACATTGTATCGGCCCCAGAAGTGATGCTGGACAGCGATGGACTGTCCTCTTCCTGCTGTTTTGGGGTAGGGGAGGTGGCCACGCTGTCCTGCTTTCTGTGCCAGAATCCCCACAGGAGCAGGTGCTAGGACAACTCACCAGGTCTGCACAGAGCAGGCTGCGGAAAACCTGTAACCCGTTGTGAGAACCAAGCTGTAAACACGCATCAAGATTCCACCTGAGGAGGCGAAAATGAGAGGGAGTGTTCTTTTAAGAGAAATTGTTTGGCACCTTGTGAATTCAATGTCCTCTGAGGCAGGCGAGAGGGGCTTCATGCATTGTTGCCTAAGACCTAGTTAGAAGAACTTAAAGAGACCACCTGGAGAGTGTACTGTCCCCAGACCTTGGGGACACAACAGTGAGTAGTGCAGTGGGCTTGATGACAGGGGACACCAACGTGGGATTGGGGAGGTAAGAATGTCAGACTAGAGGTGCAATGTGGCTTTTGCCAGCTGGAAAGGCTCTCTCAGCGGAAAGAGGAGGAGGGTGGCCCTGGGTGTGGCAGCTTAAGGGACAGCCCTGGAGAGGCACTGGAGGGGCATCAGTATGGCCGCCGTCCTGTCTCGGGGCTTGCTGGGTTTCTTCCCTATGGCGCTACCATTGATTAGGCGAGGGCTCATATGTGGGAGGCACTAATGTGCACTTCTTTTTTTTTTTTTACCTTCAAACATCTCAGGTGGCCAGTGACACTTGCAACGGAATTTCTGTTTCATGTTTAAAACATTTCCAGAGCCCTGAGGTCCTGGCTGCAGCCTGGCTGGAGGTGGCTCGGTATTCCTTTGGAGCAAAACAGAATACTCTGCTTCCTCCCCTTCTCAGAGCCATCCTGAACATCTTTTCCTTGAAAAGTGTGCTTTGTGGATCGCCTGAGTCAGAATCACCTGGAAGGAGAGATGCTAAGCAGGTCTCTAAGCCCCAGAGAGACTCATGAATTAGAACTTCTTGGAGGGGAGCTACAACGTTTGCATTTTTAATCACTGCCCTTGGTGATTCTGAAGCTCTTTTATGTTGGAGAAGCGCTATTTTAAGGCACAAATGGAATGTTTTTCCAGAATCAGCAAGGGACTATTGGCTGAGCCCTGCGGCGTGCGCTGTGGGGTGCCAAAAGCCAGGCAGTGGGCCTGCTTCATTCTCACCCTTCTCTGGGGAACAATGGGGTGAACCTTCTACATAGCACCATAATTAAGGGGTGGAGCTAGGGTTCAAATCCCCGTTGCCTAACCCCAGCAAAGGCCAGCTGGCGCTGAATTGGTGCTCAAAAGGGGAGGAAGCGGTTCACTGAACAGGAAAGATGCCTGGGGCACAAGCAGAAGCTCCATATCATCCCCACATTGCCCATTTCAACCCACGCTTGGGAGCTGGGCTCCATCCCTCCATAGTCGACGAAACCTCGGCAGCCCACAGCTTGTCCTTGTGCTTAGAGAATGAGAAGTCCCTCAGTTGTTTGAGTCTAGGAATGATCTCACTGTAGGCAGTGACATGCCCAGACCAGCTTCTAGTTCTTTTGGGTGGGAGCATGGAGAAGGAGGGAGGTGGGGTCTGGAGGAGGTCTCGTGTGTGTGTGTGTGTGTGTGTGTGTGTGTGTGTGTGTGTGTGTGTGTGTGTATGTCCCTGATGTCCTAGAAGATATTCAGAGCTGCTGATTCCTCTCATGGGTCTTTCCTGGGTTCCTGGAAGCTTCCCTCACCAACGCCTGTCCTGCTTCTGTTTCCACCCCTGCAGTGCCTCTCCAGGGCTGTCCCTGAAGCTGCCACACCCAGGGCCACCCTCCTCCTCTTTCTGCTGAGAGAGCCTTTCCAGCTGGCAAAAGCCACATTGCACCTCTAGTCTGACATTCTTACCTCTCCAATCTCACGTCGGTGTCCCCTGTCATCAAGCCCACTGCACTACTCACTGTTGTGTCCCCAAGGTCTGGGGACAGTACACTCTCCAGGTGGCCTCTTAAAGTTCTTCTAACTAGGTCTTAGGCAACAATATGTGAAGTCCCTCTCACCTCCTTCAGAGGACATTGAATTCACAAGGTGCCAAACAATTTCTCTTAAAAGAACACTCCCTCTCATTTTCGCCTCCTCGGGTGGAATCTTGATGCATGTTTACAGCTTGGTTCTCACAATGGCTTACGGGTTTTCCGCAGCCTGCTCTGTGCAGACCTGGTGAGTTGCCCTAGCACCTGCTCCTGGAACTGGCTGGCCTCCGTAGCATAGTGGATACACAGCACAGTAAGTAAGGGGTGGAGCTAGGGTTCAAATCCCAGATGCCTATAAAGCTGCATCACCTGCAGCTTTATAGAAAGGGGGCTTTTAAGGCCCATGTGAGACCTAATGAGTTAGAAACTACAGGAGCCAGATACCTAGGTGCTTTGTGTGTATGGTGAGGTCAGAAATGGGCTGGGCTGGGGTCAGGGGTCATGTGGTGGCTGCTGTATGAGGGCCTGGGTGAAACAGAAGCAACAGAGTCCACTTTGCCATCTGTCGCACTATCTATAAATTAGCTAAGCGGTCTCCAGAAATCTCTCTGCAGAGTTATCATGTAAGGAAATGACCTTGGCATTGGGGAAACTCAGCATATTCCAAATCCCTGTTAGAAAAATATGATTTAATTTTTGCAGAGCTGTAGTGAAAGGTAACGTTAGATGCCATCCAGTTCTCCTTTTAAAGACCTCTGGGAAACGGAAACGCGGCCGCTGCTGCAGCTGCTGCTAACTGGCAGTCACTGGGACAGATACTTTGCATGCAATGTGTTTTCTCATGGATCTCGCTCATGAGCCACTCCTAATTGAGCTCCAAGGACAGATTTCTGTGTCCAGGTGGACGGGTTTGCCTCTTTCCGTCTGGCGGCAACAGCTAAAAAGTCCAGCATCTTTCCCTGTTTGTCCTGGTTTTCAAGAAGTTCAGGGGACTATCTTGTTCCAGATTCTTGGCCTATCTTCTTCCTCTTTCCCATTAATTTACCTCTCCCTTTAGGAAAATCTTCAGTTTTACTCTCATGGTCTCTATTTTAGCCGAACTTACATGCTTTTCAAATTAGTCGTGTTATCAACAAAATTTTGAGTCCTCATTTTAAAATAACTCATAGTCACCCCTTAAAACAGCAACCCCATCACTTTATAATTTATTTTTTGTTATATTTTTTGAGACAGGATCTCACTCTGTCTCAGTTTACCATTGCAGCTCATTGCAGCCTCGACCTCCTGGGCTCAAGCAATCCTCAGCCTCCTGAGTAGCTGGGACTACAGGTGCACCGCCAAGCCCGACTGAACCCATCATTTAAAAAAGAATATTTGACTGGCAAAAATTCAATGTATGAGTAATGCTTCTGAAATTGACCTTCTCCATAAGCAAAGGACCCCTATAATCATGACCAGGGATTATTATTCCAAGAAATTTGGTTAATTATGGGCAACAGGCAAGGCCAATCTTAGAAGGCTGCTGCATATTTACCTGTCTCAGTGTCTCCCCTGATGTATTTTTCCTCGACTTCAATATGGACTGACTCTAAAATAGGGAAATAGGGAGAACCCAGGGCCAATTGGCAAGGAAATCCAGGGATGAATTAGATGAACTGTTCATTATTCAACCAGTATTTTCAGAGTGTCTTCTACCTGTCAGACATTAGGTTGTGAAGGTAGATGAGGAGGGATTTCCCCTGTCCCCAAGGAGATCACAGTCCAGTGAAATGCACACACACTCAGTTCAGGTGCACAGTGGGACCAAGACATGGTAAGCAGAGTTCCATGCAATTTGCTGTGGGAATTCTGAGGATGAGCTGTTTGTTTTGACAGGAGATCTAGGAAGTTAGGTCAAGGAGTGGCACTTAAGCTGGGTCTTAGGGCATGAGTGGTTTGTGCAAGGTTTGGGAATGACATTTTGGTCTAAGGTCAGGGAATCAGGAACTGTGTGTGTCACCTCGGGTCCTCAGGGTCTAGCACAGTATCAGGCACAGAATAGAAGCTCAACATGAGTTTGTTAATTAAATGAATACATAGATGGAAACAGATAAATAGGAAACCTTTCTGAAGGCAAATTGGGCTCAATTTTGAAAACTGCTAAAGTTATGAATTGCTGTAGTCTTGAAAACAATATAGCATAGTAATTACTAGCTTGTATTCGTCACTCCTAGGTGTCTGTGAGCTCCTTGGGGGAAAGGACTTTACATAGATTTTACTGCTATATAGAAAATTACCACAAATTTAGCAATGTAAAACATGCATTTATTATCTTACAGGTTCTGTAGGTCAGAAGTCCTGACACGGTGTAGCTGTGTTCTCCACTCAGAGTCTCATGGCTGAAATCAAGGTGTCAGGCAGCATCTCTTCTGAGGCTCAGGGTCCTCTTCCAAGCTCAGTGGTGTTGGCAGAATTCAGTTGCTTGCAGTTGTAGGACCGAGGCTCTGTTCTCTTGCTGGCTGTCATCCAGGGTTGGCTCTCAGCTCCTAGCTGCCTAGTGCCGTTTGCTACCATATAGCTCTCTCAGTTACATGGCAGCATGCTCCTGCCATGCTTTGACTCTCTGACCTCCTTTATGGCTCACCAGATTGGTCAGCCCCACCCAGGATAATCTCCTTTTTGATTAATCCAAAGTTCACTGGGAATTTACCTACATTTGCAAAATCCTTTTGGCCACATAACATAAAATAGTTGCTGGAATGCCGTCGCATCATAGTCATGAATCTTGCTCACTCCCATGGGAGGGCACTGCACAGGGTGTGCACACCAGGAGAGGAGAGCTTAGAAGTCGGCCTAGTGCAACAGGGCCCATGTTTAATTCATCCCTGTATCCCCAGGGTCCAGCGCTGCGTAGAGCACTGAACACTGGCTGGATTGAAGGTCAGAGAGATGCCTAGAAGACCAGAGCGGGCACAGAAGGGACTCCAGGACATCCAGAAGCTCACTTCACGTAGTAGAGGCAGAAGCCTCAAACTCCCCACACCAGAACTTGGCAAACAGACTTAAGACGTTGCTGGATTCTTCAAAGTATCTCCATGGGATATATGCCAAAGCTTTCAAGGGAGAATTTTGGGAAAATGATTCCATATTGTATATATAGTCCACAATGTTTTTTTTTTTTTTTTTTAAAAGATGTTATCTGACATTTGTAATGTGCACAATCCTTTTTATAGTCATTGGGTATGTAGCATAATTAATTAGGTGGTGGGTGGGTGGGTGACTGACTGAATGAGTCAGTAATAAACCAGTAATAAACTAGATTAATTTATATGCTCACTCATTTTCTGAGCTACCCACCCAGGGACTTATGTTCGCCAGTCATCCAGCCTCTGCTTATTGAAGCCTCCACCCTATCATCTGATGGATTCTGGAACTCTATCTGTGAACCAGACAGAGTCCCTGCCCTCTTCGTTTAGTTCTCCAGGATGTGGTCTGAGGGCTGCCTGAGTGTCAGTGACCTGGAGAGCATGTGAAAGACACAGGCTCCTGCACTCTGCCACAGACCCGCCGAGCTAGACTCTGGAGGCGGCACCAGGAAGATGTACTTTTTTACAAACTTTTCAGTTAGTTGAGAACAGAGGAAATTTTGAGAACCCCTAGCCAAGTACTACAGTGATGGTGAAAGACAGGGGAACAAGCCAACAGCTTCACTCCGTGCCTTAATCACTGTGAGAAAGGAAGGGGGTATCCCAGGGAGAAGGAACAGCACCAGAGGTCAGGGGGGACAGAAAATGGGGATGGCTTGGGACTATAAATACTGTGCTGCTTTGATCCTGGGACTGAAGTGAAGCCCTTCTGAAGTGCCACCCAGTTCTTCAGTGCAGGAAGTGCTATGTGCGTTGATTTGTTCAGAGTCCAGTGTAACCTGGCCAAATCCCGTTTAATCTGGCTGTAAGCCCCTACTTTGCAGGGCAGGGAGAAGAAGCAGGCTGCTTTGTTTTGGGATTCTGCTCTCCTTGTCCACTAGAGTTGGTCCCAGAGTCTGAGTTTTTGGAAAGGCCATCCACTGCCACTGAAACGCCAAATAAATAAGATCACGGGTCCCTTCGGGGTGGGTGGCTCTTCTGGCTCTGCTGGCTTGAAGGAGGGCTCTTTGCTGTGGCTGCTTCTGGGGTGAAACTGGGAAGGGTCCCCGTCCCCCTGCCCAACTCACCACACCCGCCTCTTCTCTCTCCTCCTCAGCAGCACCTGCCTATCTGTGCAGGAATGTCTTCTGGTAAAGGCCTGGGCACAGAGGCATGCTCAGTTTAACAGCCAGTGTAGGAAGCAAAGTTGCCCAGCCTTGGAGCACAGAGGCTGGCTTGCTTCATAAAAGGAGAAAGAAATGTTGCTCCCCTTTCACTTCTTCACTTTGCCTTTCTTCTTCATACGTCATTAAGTAATCTTCCTACCACATGAAATTATCTCGTCCCCTTTCTCCCATTTTAGAACTTTAAGCCCACTAAAGTTGAGAACCCTTGGCCTGATTTGTAAAACAGGGTTAACTCTTGAAGTCAGAGTCAGTTAAATTGTATATTTAATGTGGTTTCTGCTCCCTCCCTACTACATCCCCCGACTTAGTCTTAAACTGATGGTGTTTCGTATGCTTAATGGTGTCATAGAACTGAGAAAGCATGGTGGTTTAGTATTGCTGGTGTGTGTGTGTTCGTGTGTATCTTTGTGTCCATGTTTGTGCATGTGTGTCTGTGTGCAGAGTGTATTCCTGTGTCTTTCTGTGTCTGTGTGTCTGTGTGTGTGCATGAGTGTCTGTGTGTAGGCATGTGTGTCTGTGTGTAGGTGTGTGCATGATTGTCTGTGTGTAGGCATGTGTGTCTGTGTGTAGGTGTGTGCATGTGTGTTGAGTGAGTGGGGCTCAGGAATGGCGTTGCGGAGGAGATGAGACTGACACAGAAGGCAGACCCAAATCTTCATGTCCGTATAAAACTCATCAGCACTTTTCTTCTGGGAGCATTAGCAGCAAGGCTGATACTCAGTGGACAAGCTCAGCTGTTGAAATGTTGATGTTCTCCTGTGTGAGATTAGGCGTCGTTACAGCCCAAGCTCCGGATACCCCTCTTTCCCACCTTCTAATACTGCTGTCCCAAGCCCCGCTTGATCCAGCAAGGAAAGTGTTAACAATTGGCAGCCTCACCCCCACCCCACCCAAGCCCAACATCTGTTCTGACTTATCAGTATCCAGGCAATACCTGGAGTTAAATATTTTGAAAGGACACCCTTCTTTCTATCAGGGTTTAATCCTCACTGTGGCCTTATGAAATTAGAAAATTTGGCATAATTACTCCCAGTTTGCAAAAAAATGAAGCTGTTGCACAGAAAATCTAAGTCACCCCCCCACACACTGCCACCCACCTGGGACGTTTCTTCCTGGTTTCTTGTTCTCTGTGGTTGACTGTTGAGTTCAGTGTTGCCTTTCCTGACCTGGAGGCTGTTTGGGAGTAGAGTTTTCAGGAGAAGCAGTTACCATTCAGGGCAGGAGCCACCTGAACTAGAGTTCATTTCAGGTCCACCTCCTCTGGGGTGCTTTTCCAGTCTTCTCCTCCATCTTTGTTGCAATGTCACATTCCTGCGGCATGGTGAAAGCACTCCAACACCAAATCTACAGTGTTTACTGCATGAAGAAATGCTGATAGAATGAAGAAATGATCGCACTGTACTATAGCACTGATCTTGCCTTGACCCAGAGTTGTTTTTGAATGTAGAATTAGTCTACACCCTAACTTATAAACTCCTGGAAAGAAGGGTTTCCCGCCACATTCACCTCTGAACCCCACCTTGTTCCCCAGCACAGCCCTTGGCACTGAGTGGGCGCTTTATCAAAGTTCTTTGATGGAATGGAGTAGTCACCAGTCAACCCTGTCTTGAAGTTCACCTTTGAGACGTTAGGGAAATGAGCCCCAACACTTCTCTTACCCTGAAACCAAGTACAAGAAGGGGTCTTTTAGAAGCAGTCTGTATTCTCCACTGCCACTGGGTGGCTGGGTGCTGGAGGAAGAGTGAGCTGAGGAACTTGACCTGGGAAATTCAGGAGCTATTTTTTGTTGAACAGGCAATTTTACGCCATGAAAAATGGCTTCCCCCATACCCGCCCTTGCAGCATGAGGGCTGATGCTCGTGGTGGCACCTATCCCTGTCTCAGGCATTCTCATGCATGGTCAAGAGGAGCCAATCTCTCCTCTCTGGCTGCTTCTTGAAATCTTGCCCAGTGGCCACTCAGGGGCAAACTTTTGCGGAAGAGGAAATGAACCAAGAGCACGTGTCATCTGCCGCTGCTGTACTCCCACCCACTTCCTGCACTGCCTCACACTTCGCCCAGACCCTTTGTGCTGGGAAATATAGGCTTTGTGCCCCAGCAGATGTGCACTCAACACAGCAAAACCCTTGCTTTGATTCTTAATTGTGGTCATAAGTGGGTCACTTGGGAGTCTTCTCTTTCCCTCATTTGAAAAATCCGGACAATGGGGTTACTGTGAAGATTAAGATACATGCTAATCGTATGTGAATTGCCTGATCTTTACATAAAGTGCTTGAAGACCATTAAGTCCCTTCCTTGTCTCATCCTCCTGAGTGTCTGCTGGTGGAACTGCAGTGACTACTTATGAGTTTTAGTTCTTGTATGAGCCAGGGTAACACCAGAGAAGCAGAACCGGTAGGAAATATATGAAGAGATTTACTGCCGTGAGTTTGCTATGTCATTGTGGGGATTGGCTAGGCAAATCTAAACCCCTCAGGGGAAGCTTTCAGGAAGGGAGGACTGGAACGGTCTTCAGGGACTGAAGCCACTGTTCAAAGTCAGGGTTTCGCCTTTACAGAGAAGCTTTAGCTCTGCTTTTAGGGCCTTTCAACTGATTGAATTAGACCCACCCTGATTATCTAGGATTCTCTCCCATACTTAAAATCAACTGACTGGGGACTTTAATCACCTTTATAAATTAGCCTCACAGGAAATACTTATATTTGATTAAATGATGGGGGTGGCTGTACCTGCCCAGCTGACACATCAGAAGGGCCAAGTTCTTAACCAGGGGATAAGGGAGAGGGGCGTCTGAGGCATCAGGGAACTTTCTCAAATGACAGAAGCCCATTTTCCCTGGAGATTTTATTTCTGTTTGGAACCATGAAACTACAGAGCATCCCTTTATCCCACTTTCTTCTTTCATAATCAAAACGTTTCTGCCCCATTTCTTCCTCCCATTTGCTCTGAGTTTTATGCAAGAGAAGGGGAAATGGACAAGTCTGAGACATGTTATTCAAGGCAAGCGCCGGTCTATGGAGGTGTATAGAGTGGGGCTTAGCCTTCAGAAGAGATTCAGGGAGAAATGATTCAGGATCAGCCCTGGAAAGAGGGCTGTGTTGTACCCGCCCCATGGTTCTGGCCCCTTGGTGAGAGTTTATAGCTGAAAACAAGCCAGGCTGCAGGATGTTTCCTGAAGTTTCCCAAGGATGAATAAAATAAGGTCCCCGTTCTCTGTAGGATCCACCACACTAGCGACAAAAGACAGATGGGGAAGAGTAATCTCCAGCAGGGTGAGCCTGGGCGCCCTGGGAAACCAGCAGGAGCAAATCAGAGGCCTGGGGCTGTGTGCGCCAGAGGAAGCTCCTGGGGAGATGACACTGAACCAAAATTTGAAGGATTCATAGATGATGGCAGGTGGTAATGGAACTGTGAATACCTTTCTTCCTTGAAGTTTTCAAAGTTCACCATCTTCACAGTTTGGGATGGATCACTGGTGTTCCTTATAAGGTGGTGTTTTTGAGGTGTGGAGAGGATGTGGGGTTCACACCTGCAGCCTGGGTCTGCATGCTGCTTAACACCCTGACTGCTAATGAATGAACCCAAAGCTGCTGTGCCTCCTTGAATGTGCCGGTCATGGCATTTGAAGTAGCCTGCTCCCTGGAGAGCGGGAATGGGGTGCACAGAAGGCTTGGGCTTCTGAAGGAGTGTATCCATCCACAGGGGCTGGGGGTGGTCCAGAGCAGCCATGGGACCAGTTTGGATCTTAGGGGCACCCAGGGATCCATAGGAGGGCCCAGGGTCATGGCTCTTTTTTGAGACAAGTCCTCATTTGGACATTTCTTACCTTGGGATTTAAAAAAAAATATTAATAGATTTTTTGGGGGGTGCATTTTTAGGTTTCCCAGAAAAATTGAGCAGAGAATACAAAGGGTTTCTGTATGCCTCCTTACCCGCTCCACAATTTCCCTTATTATTAACTTTCTGCATTAGTATGGCACTTTTGTTACAACTGATACACCAATATTGACACATTATTATTTACTAAAGTTCAGAGTTTATATTACAATTTGTCTTTGCATTGTACAGTTCTCTGGGTTTTGCCAAATCAATAATGTCATGTGTTCACCATTCTAGTATCCTACAGAATCGTTTTACTGCTTTACAAGTCCCCTGTCCTCCACCTATTAGAAACCATTTAGCAACAGCATGCAAGGCCTTTAAATGTGCTGAGGAAGACATTTATAAACAACCTATTTGGTCATTTTAGGCTCTGCAAGGAGATACATGAAAGACCTTACCCCGTAATAACGGTTTTTAGTGCTACTCTGAATTAAAATGTGCTGAAGGTGTTTACTTAGCTATGATTTGTCTTGTATAAGAAAGAGAACTGGGAGAATGAATGCAGCCTAATTGCTCACCAAAAGCTGAGCAAATTGGTTGCCCTCAGACACAATGCAGTGTGGGAAGGGGCTGGGCATTAGGGGCCAATTCTCTAGCTGGGCTCCTTCTCATTTAGCCAGGAAGGAAGCTGGCACTCAACAGGCCATAGATAGAAATAAGAGCAAGATGGAAGCACTGTGGCCCCCATGCTCCCCACACACATGAGCCCGCTCTCTGGGCAAGGGACAGCTCTAGGTAGCGTGGTATCTCCACAGTTAACATTCCAAAGCCTGTGGCCCCGGACTAATGATGACGCCACAGGCACATGCCCACCCTTGCCCCCCAGGCCTGCAAGGAGAAAACACAGGCACAGCCAGCTCCTTCCCTAGGGATTTGATTTGGCTCTAGCAGCTGCTGGGCAGACTGCACCGGCCCTCTCACACAGAAGGGTTCAGAGTCCTAATAGTTTCAGACTCTAGGTTCTCCCAACCCCTCTCCTAGGTCCTCCTGGCCAAATCTAGCCACGGTCCCTCCTCGTGCCAGGGCAGTCCTGGCAGAAGCACTGCAGCATTTGGTGGAAGCCTTAAGCATTTCATTTTGCATCAGCACTCACTAGGAGGAGGGTGGGCAGGGCAGAGGGTGATATTCTTTCATAGCTTTTCAGTTGCAGATACATTGCTGAATCAGAGGAGATGCTTTCATAGCTTTTCAGGTGCAGATATGTTGTAATTAAAAGTGTTGTATTCTACCCAAATGTTAACATTACCGGGATCCATATTCATGGGGATAGAAGGGACATGGGACAGTAGGGTGGAAGTGGGTGAAATTCACAGTGGAGTGGATTTCATAAGATTCAACCATCTTATGAAGTCAAGCCTTCTCATTGTACAGTTTTCCTTGAAAGCCTACCAGCTGGGAGGATTCTCAGCTCAGTCTCCACGTTGCTGCCTCCTTGTTCATGGATGCAGCCCTGGCTTCTAGCAGTTTCTGAGGCAGGGGTTCAGATGTAGATTTGCTCCCTGGAGGGGACTGCCCAGCTACTCTCCTGGACTTCACCCTAACCTGCGCCTTCCTGCTCTTGTTTTGTGAAGCTGAGTCAGGGTTTCCCAACTAGTTTATCCTGAATGCTGGCTGTCGCCTCTGAAAAGGCTAGGGGAATTAACAGAGTGCTGAGATCATGTCAGGGGCCTGGACAACCTCCCTCTGGACAGATGTGCAACAGACAACACTACCCACCTTTTGAGGTTGTGGCAAAAGGGCAAGTGAGACAGTGTAAGCAGGAGGGGAGGGAAAGGGATTAGAATTAATGCCATTGTGCCCAGGGATAGCAAGGCCCTGAATATAAATGCATAGCCCCAGGCCGCTGGAGGGCCTCACCATTCTGATTCTTTATATGCTGTTCCCCACTATTCCCTCTGCACTGGGATGAGGCTCTGTGATTGTTTTCCTTACAGAAATGACACAGGAGTGGAGGTCCTTTCAGAGAGCACATTTGCTGCTTTCAAGGGTACATGGGCTTCCTTGGAAGCCCGGCTGGAGCTGGTGTGCAGGCCGTTGTGCAGGGACCCACGGTGGCATCACCAGGGCCTGGGAGCTGGCTCCTTGCTCTTGCTGATGAGCCATAGACAAGCCTCGTGCCGTAGCTTGGACCACTCACAGCCGTGCTATTGAGAGTCAGTTGTTCAAAGTTGATCAATTGTCGCTTTCATTTAGGTTCATGAAATGCTGCATGCTTCAGTACAAGGTTGGTGAAAAACCGGCCCTGGGCTTTGACTCTATGCCTGCAGATTGTGGTTAAATGAGCCATGAACCCAGCTCTGTGTCAGGTAATGTTAGAAGTGGATGAGATTTGAGCATTTTTTCAGCTCAGTCTCCTCCTTTCACAAAAGAGGCAGATTCCAGGCAACAGGCACACCGACGCTGAATACATTTGTTAACACATGAATGGAATGGGTGAATAGCACGTATGTGTTTGTCTGTTGCCCTGAACATGCAGCCCTTCACTTGACAATTTCAACTTACTGCTCAGGCCTGGCGAGGCATCCTTGCTTCCAGGAAGCCCTCCCTGGTGTCCAGGTTAGGTTCTCCTGCACCTACCCCTTCCTTGGCATGGACACCCAGTAGAGTGTGGTTCAGGGTTTGGAGCCACAAAACCTGATTTAAAGATGATCTGATTCACTCATTCACAGAGCTGAGTAGACTCAGAAGCCTTTCTTAACTCCTCTCATGCCTGGTCACAACTGTCCTCTGCAGTTCAAGTGCCTAATGTTTCCACTTTGCAGAAGAAGACACTGAGGCCTATAGAGTGTTTATCTGAAGTTAAACAGGTGGTAAACATGTGGCCACCTGGGACCTAGAGATGTGTAGGATTTCCCCTCTCTAAGTATCTCACTATGGAGTAGGAACACAGACATGTGTGGAGTGTATTGCTATCCTAATTCTAATGGAATTATTAGAATGATTCATTCTCATGGGAGGTGTCCATTAAGTTCTTCCCATCCAAGAGGAGTGAGTTCATGCTGCTTGGAATTTTGGACAATGCAAGGAGTTACACAGATCATAGGGTTTATTTTCCTCCAGGGGTGGAGGGCGCTTTTTCCTCCTCCTCCAATTTCTGTGGGCCTCAGATACAAAGTGATTCCCAAAGGTCAGGATGGCCAGAGATGGGATAAGAGGAATTAGAAGACAGGAAACCAAGAGGCACTGGATACATGGGAGAAGTATCCCTCTTCCTGAGGGACAGGCAGCTGGTTGCTTGTCACCTAATATAACTGCCTTCTGTGAGAGCTGCAAAAATGATCAAATACGCTGGAAGGAAAAAAATACTCCCCAGAAGGTGAGATTCAGGCTGCTCTGGGCTCAGAAGAGACAGCTATTTCTGTAACTCATTAAAAGAGTTTTTGATTGCAACATTGTTAATAAGAACCTGTAAAACAAGTTGATTCTACTGCCCATAGAGAGGCATCTTATGAATAAACTTGTAAATCGTAGCTGCATATTCTGTCATTGATGTGCACTCTGGCATCTCTGTAGACATCTGCCATGATTAGGATGAAGGTCTGGAAAAGCCTTCCTATTTCGTTGGTGGACTTTTACGATGCCCTGGCTGAAAGGCACTTGACATATGGCTGCACTGAATTTATCTTAGGTACCTGCAAGCGTGGTGGCTTCACTCTGTGGTCAGAGGTCATGTGATGCATGCGCTCACCATTGCAGCCTGTAACTCAGTCTGTCTCAGGGAGGCAGTCTAAATTCAGCTTCCCTTCCCTTTGGGCAGATGCCATTACCACCTGGGCTTCTGGGAAAGCCCATTCAATACCTCAACATGCTGCTTAATTTATTTGCTGGCTTGCTTCTCTCCCTTTGCTTCAGGGTCATCTGCCCATTTCCTCTGTTCCTTACTCTCATGCTCCCCTCTGCTGTCTCTCCCACCTTTGCACTGCAAGCATCATCCAATTTCTGCCTTTCTGTTTCCTGCCACTTAACCTGTACTGATTTATACTCTTTATAGATCTCTAGCAAAATTAAAATAGCATTTTAATAGGGGCAAAGGCTTATGCAAGTAACCTTTAATAAAGTGTTGAGTTCTTCAGGCACCCCAAATGAGATTTTGACATTTGAGATTTTTCTTTTGGCAGTAAAACGTACATAGAGAATTTAGAAAATGTGAATAATAAGCAAATCATTTCAGAAAATGCCACTTAAAAATAAAAGCCAGTGTAAGTTGGTTTCTTTCTATTTGACCCTAATGTATTTTCAAAAAATGCATAAAATGCAAAAGCAAAATCAAGAGTCTTACAAATTTGACGAGACTGTGTCACACAGAAAAAAGGAAAGTGAAAATTAACCAGCTAGTTGAAGAGGGCGAGAGATCTACAGCCCTTTGCTAATCTTTTGGTTCAGCAGAAACTACTCGTAAAGAGTGATTAGATTTGGGGAGTTGTGTTTACTTTTGACAAAAAAAAAAAAAGACTTCTCTAAAAACTTGATGATTTAAAAAAATTGCTGTGGATGGAATTTGCTGTTTCTCTAGAGTTGTAATTCTCAGTGTTTGCCTCTGATATCACTGGTTTCCCTTGCTACCCTTGTGTAACCTCCCAAAGACACCAAGAAACGTATGCTTTTGCACAAGGAGTAAATGTTTTATAAATTTGATTTTTTTTAGTAGTTATGCTTTTTCTTTAAAAATTTCATAGGATTTTATATAGATGGATATACAGAAATACAGATAGATAAGATGGATAGATAGTTGGCATTTAGCTGAAGATGAAGAAAACAAATTCCTGAACTTGATAACAACCTTGGGCCTTTCTGTGCACCCTTGAGCAAGTTACTTAGCTTCTCTGGGAAGTGTTTTTAGCCTTTATTATTATTGTTATTGATGAAGAGAAAGGATTTTTCAAACCAGATAGTCTATAAGCCAAGGAAGTTCCTTAAATCTCCTGTAGTAATCCCTTACTGAGCACAGTTTATTGAAAACCTGTTTAAATTCACAGTTGATGGTCTCTATAAAACATACCCTAGTCTCCTAAGGATCATGATCAGAAGAAGAACATTTCATGAGCATCTGCTTTATACCCAGTACTTCCCTATATAAGATTTTACATGATTCCCATCCCAACTCTATGCAGTGAAGATGGTCTTACTCTGATCCCCTCATCACGGAAGGGGTTCCAGGGGATACCCTGGCAGGGAGAAGGAGGCCTGAGTGGAAACTTGGCTCTCAGCCCCTGCCATCTTTCCACCCAACTGCAAAGGTGACTATTAACCATGTTTCCCAGCTCATTGCACCTTGAAAGAGGGCACTGAGGCAGGGTCAGATGGGGATGTTGGTCATGTCAGGCAGGAGTCCTCTGGGCACAGTGGGCCTGACTCAGCCTCTCAGACTGAGTAATGAAGTTTCAAGTAGTGATTTGGTAAAATGAGATGTTAGCCCATTAAGCAACCATCCAACTAGATCAACTGGATTTGATTTCTGTCTTAAGCAATAGGCATTTTTTAATGAAAAATGTAGTAATAATAATAAAACACTTGGAGAATAAATAGCACCACCTAGAGAGGCTCTCCCTGACTGTCTTAAATCTCTCTCTGTCACACACACACACACACACACACACACACACACACACACAATTTTTCTCCCATCCCTTTAATTGCTTTTCTTTCAATTCTGATCACCTCTGATGAGACCTATCCAACTCCTTTGGACCACTTCTCTAGCTATTGTATTTCTCTCTGATTTCTTCTAAGAATGCTCTCTGCTTTTAATGAACTCAGGTGATTAGGTCACGCCCACCCAGATACTCTCTGTATCTGTGGTCAACTGATTTGGGATCTCGATGGTAGCAAATCCCTTCACAGCAGTCCCTGGATTTGTGTTTGATTAACTCACTGGGAGAAAAAGGTGTGGATCCACAGAGGCCAGGAGTCTTGGGGCTATCTTATAATCTTACCCATTACATCTGTCCTCAACTCTGGTATCTTCCCAAGGTTTTGGTACCTAGATTTTTGAACTAATGGTCAGCAAGACTGGAAAAGTCTGAGACTGAATTTGAGAGTAAAGGGAAGAAATGTCTCCCTTTTGACAATATAATACATGAAGTTACTGCTGTGTCAAGCTCTGCTTTTTTTTGTTTTTTTTTTTTTTTTTTTTTTTGTTGTTGTTCTTTTACCAAATTCATGGCTCTGAAGAGGTCAGGCTTCTGTTTTGTTTTTTCTTTGCAGTATAAGTGGAAGCTTTTTCTCATGTAAATTCTGCTTCTACAAAGATCAGTTCTAAGTTGCTGAGTGTCAGTGTACATAGTGGTTGGAGATTTGATTTCCATGGAAACTGAATGGGAGACCCAAGTGTTTGTTATGTGCGCTGTTAAATGGGGCAAAGAGTGGGCCATTTGGAAGACTAAATGAGAAGCATATGTGGAGCACCGAGCCCACCGCCTGGGTCGGAAATGAAGGCTGTGGCAACAGTGTGCTGATGGCCTCTCCTGCGCCATCTCCTCTAATCCTCACTACAGTGCTGGGCAGAGAGACTGGCATTAGCTCCATCTAGTGGATGAGGAAACTGAAATTAGAGTAATAGGTAATAGTAATCCAAATCCTTCCAGATCAGATTGGCAAAGCTGGAACTGAACTCAGGTCTGGCTGTGACCACATCCAGGGCCTGGAAGGGTCTCTGCTAAGTGCTTTGGGCCAGTTCTTGTCTCAAGGATTCTCATTCTTCCTCCTTGGTGAGATGAAACATTCCCCTACGAGATGCCACTGGGTAAGTCCCTTGAGCTCACTGAGCTTCAACTTCAGCCAAATGGGGATGAGTCCAATGCCTGTAAGAAGGTTTCAGAAGGAACGAATAAGGGAACATCTTAGAAAGCTCCAGACACATCACTGTAGAAGCTCCAGAATGCTCGATGAATGAGAAACCTCCTTAGCAGGAGATGCTGGATAAACACAACATGTCGTTACTCTGTGACTGAAAGTGTCAGCACTTTCCTGGGTTAGTTTTTGTTTCTCAGTTGCCCTGAGCTAAGATGTTTGGTTGAGTTTTAAAAAGGTGATTGTTGGTAGTAACCGGTGTGTTAAGTAGGGTAGGGTATGACTTCTACTTGAGCTGTATTATGACAAATCGGACTCTAAGGCACCTCTTTGCCATGGTGTTAGAACTCTTAATACTTCTATTAGAGCATGATGTGATTGGAGAGTTCCAGGAGAAACAGGAGGAATAAGTTCTAGTGTTCTGTACCCTGTAGGATGATCATAGTTAACAATATTATATAATTTCAAATTGCTGGAAGGGAGATATTGAATGTTTCCTACGCAAATAAATCAGAAATGTTTGAGGCGATGGATATGCTCATTACCCTGATCTGATTACTCTACATATCGAAACATCACTATGCACTTCATGAAAATGTACAGTTATTATTTGTGGATTAAAAAATTAAGTTAAAAATTAAATTACATTAAAATTTTAAAAACCAGCAGGGCTGGGAGGGAACAGTAATGAAGGACCTATTAGCACTACACGCCCATCTGTGTGCTCTAAATCCATGAGGCTTGCACTGACTGATGGAGGCCCGGTTGGTTGGTAGGGAGGCAAGCCCCGTTACCAGCAGGCCCAGCTCAGATTCCACATCCGACACAGCTGGAGTTGATCATTGGTCTTAAGTTGTGTCTCTGGGCAGAAGCGTAGTTCATCTTCTGAGGATATCCAGGCAGCTCTGGCCAAGGTGCACGCATTGGCTTTTGGCAGCAGACAGAATGCCTGCTCAGTGCTGGGTGCTGGTTTAACAAGCAAAGGATCCAATCTGGGGTCCTGTCTGACTTCAGGCTGTTTAACAAACAGAAGCCTCATGATCTGGGAAGTCCTTGAGCTTCTCCCATCAACCCCCATCACACCATTGTCATCGTTGATAGCAACCGGTGTGTTAAGTAGGGTAGGGTAGCACTTTCACTGGTAGGTCTCTGAAGACCTAAGGTTTCACTCTGAAGGTCTCTCAGGTCCTTTGAGAGTGACCAGGGTGATAATTACGGCCACACTTTAAGCCTCTCCACTGGATCAAGCAATCACTTATATGTATATTAGTCCATTTTTTTTTTTAATTGTAAGGGTGGGAGGTTACACTATTATCACTGTTTGATATAGGGAAACTGAGTCACATTCCCAGGGTCTGCATAGCTAGTAAGTGCCTGGAATGGGAAGTGGTCCCAGTTCTGATTCCCCAAAACACATGGCTTAACCATGCCCTTTAACTCAGCCTTTCTTAAGTCCCAAGGAGGAAATCCATCTCTCTCCTCAGAGCGCCTGACATTTCGGCATTTCTGTGGACACCTGTCATTTACTTGCATGGCAAGGAAATCGTTGCGCAGTGCTTGGCACATAGAAGGCCCTGGGAGTAGTTGTGCTTCTTGCCCTTTCTCCTGAAGGCAGGCCCTGAATGAGTCAGGTTTCTCATGCTGGCAGCCTGGTGCCTGGCACGTGGTTGATATTTGGCTGTTTCCATAGCTCTGTTGTCTTATAGAGCCAGAGTCTGACTAGAGCTTTATCACACTGAGCACAGCAAGGGCACACAGTAGGTAGCTGGCAAACCCTGGCTGGCAGATGAGTGAAGGAATCTGTACACAGTGGGTGGTAAAGAATTCTAGTTATCATTTTCAGCATGACTTTGCATTTTCAGGGAGCATGCAACAAGGTAGGGAGGTACATGTTCAGTGGTGGAATGAGCAGGGCCTGAAAGACCTGTATTTTAATCCTCACTTGTGGTGATAGCCCAGGAAAGTCAGGGACTCCCTTATTCTCTGTTCTTTTACCTCTAAATGAGGAATAACAGTCCTTAGTTTAATAGGTGTTCTGTGGATGAAATGACATGATTGAAAGATGACCTGAGCGAGTGGCTGACATACAATAAACTGATAAATTCAGTTGATAAATTATTCAGTCCCTTCATTCAGCTAATATTTATTGAACGCCTACTATGCGCCAGGCATTATTCTAGATCAGGAGTTGGCAAACTGTGTCCTGTAGGCCAGCCCCGACTCACTACCTGTTTTTGTAAATACAGTTTTATTTTGGAACCCAGCCATACTCTTTGTTTACATGTGGTCAGCAGCAGCTTTTGTGCTTCAAGGGCAGAGTTGAGTAGTTGAAACAAAGACATCAGGACATGCGAAGCCAAAAATATTTACTGTCTTGCCCTTTTCTATGAAAAGTTTGCCAATCTCCAATCTAGATGATTGGGATAGAGCCATGAACACCGACAAAGACAAAACTGTGCCCTGTTTTCATTATATAATGTCCGGTGGTGATAAGTACTAGGAAGAAAACAAGGTGAGGCAGGGGAGTAGGGAGGTGGAGTGGATGGCTACTTAAATGAGGTGACATTTGAACAGAGCTCTGCCTATGAAGCCATTGACTTCTTCACAGCAGAAGGCTTCTGTGGGGGAAGGGTAGGAGGGCAGCGACATTTAGGAATACTTTTAAAGTTCCTACTATGTGCTGTATGCGGGTGACCAAGAAGTTGAAGGAAACTGGAAAATTGTTAGCATCTTTGAATTTTCATTCTAGAGTCTGTGCCAGAACCAGACAATAAAGATCAACAACAAAAAAGGTTTAAACTTTAAGTTAAAAGATTAAAAGTGCTGTGGACTAAAATACAAGGTAAGAGCTGATAAGGGGGAGAGTGTTTCAGTTTTTTGCCTTTTGTTTTTGTTTCTTGGGCTTTTTTTTTTTTTTTTTTTTTTTTTTT